>NC_090747.1:36544042-36547127 GCF_036898095.1 Palaemon carinicauda | reverse complement strand
TTTTTAAAAAAGTTATAGAGTAGCTGAACTCGTTACCTACGCTTTGTAATATATACTCTAAAGTTTTGTGTGGTTATAATCAATAATTTTATTTTGTTTTATTCAATGTTATTTGCATAAACTTATTCTTCATTCAACATCGTTCTTTTCTTGGTCATTTAGTAAATGCAATTTTCCTCCTTTTATTAATTAAGCTCAGGTTTTCATTCCATATCATTAAAGTTAATTTTGTGTCTTGAAAACATAATCAAATATTTTCCATTAAGTAGTAATCTCGAAAGCATGACTGTTATTATGTTGCGTTTAAACCTAATATCTACTTCCATAAGATAAAACCATTTCATTGGTTTAAAACTACGTTAACTTCGCTAAAATGTTTCATCTACAAACTCTAAGGAAGATAAAACGAGTGATGATTGATATGTATCTTTTTACGCCATTATTATAAGTAGCTTTATGGAGGAGCTGAGGTTTTTCCTTAGCAAGAACGGATTATTACCTTCACCAAGGAGATTATATTTTCCAGTCAGTTTACTAACGTGTTTGTCTGTGCGTATGTGGACAGGATTACATCAGAACTACTGAATAGAGTTTGACGAGATTTTCTCCAGAGAAAGTTCTTAGGTCATGAATGACCCCATCAAATTTTATAGATGATCGAGATCCAGATTTCAATTTCTCCCAATTCTAAAAAATAAGTCAAAACCGAATTACGGATTTTGAAGAAATTT
The DNA here is from genome assembly GCF_036898095.1 of Palaemon carinicauda. Taxonomy (NCBI): domain Eukaryota; kingdom Metazoa; phylum Arthropoda; class Malacostraca; order Decapoda; family Palaemonidae; genus Palaemon; species Palaemon carinicauda. The sequence continues at coordinate 36,546,396 of NC_090747.1, read as the reverse complement.
TCACCACGGAGGGATCCAGTAAATTTTAGAGATGATCCGGTACTGGATTCGGATTTTAGAGCCGGATTTGCATTTTTCACAATATTAAAGACTAGGTCCAAACAAATTTACAAATTTGATTTTCACCAAATTTAATCAATGGGTAGATATTATGGATAGAAAGGAACCATGAAATTTTAGAGGTGATACGGATGATAAAAGATCACTATTCTGGCTCAGCATAGCACTTTTCACTATATACGCTACAATCAGCACATGAAAAGTGGGAGTGTATATCCGTAGACTTTAGATACATTTTGGCATTATTCATTGGCGAAGTTTTGAAATCTCTGATTGCCTTTTTTTTATTAAGAATCTTCTCAAATTACCATTACATTGAGGATTTCCAAATTTAGATGTTCTTTAAAAACGTTATATAAGATTTTTAAATCAACTTCTGTATTACATGACTACGGCATGGATTAGCAGGAATTAATGAGTACTCTAAGAAGATGAAAACCCAAAGTAAATGTTTATTCATAATTAGTAATTTAGGTGAACATTAAGCCAGCATAGATATTGAAGCCCATTTCTGTGTGGGAGAGAGAGAGAGAGAGAGAGAGAGAGAGAGAGAGAGAGAGAGAGAATGTTTTATGCAAAGAAGGTTTATTGTTGGTGTCGCAGATTGCATATAGCTACAACTGGCCAATCATAACGACTGAGCCCTTCCTTTTATTTCAAAGCATGAAAATAAAACAATAAAGATTTTAGCTCTGATAAGATATAGAGCCTCTAAAACCGAGACTTTATGCAACAACACAAGCACAAGACTTCCCCGATCAACAGCGCCGAAGTCGTAAAATATTGCTCCTGCAGATCTTGATATCTGCACATCTGCCGCTCCTCAATGCTTATTGTCCATATCAACAAAATTATTCTACCAATTTTCATTTCACTAAAGATTTTCTGGTTCGAGTTACTTAAATTTTCATATGTTTTGAGAAATAATGCAAATATATAATTAGACTAAGTTTTTCTATTTAATTATGCTGATAAATATTATGTATATTTTTCCTTCGAAATTGGACATCACGATAATTGACAATTTGTTATTATTAGAATATTTGATGCATTCTTATATTTGATTTTATAAAGATTCGTAGCATTAATCTATCTTATTTTGAACATTATCTTACATCAGTCATACTATTAATGTGTTTAACACAAGTTTAAATAATCTGGTTGACGTTTTTTTAAATGTAGTCGACTGGGGTCTATTGCCGTTTTTTTCAGTTATGTATATATATATATATATATATATGTATATATATATATATATATCTTATATATACATATATACACACATGTGTGTATATATATATATATATATATATAAATATATGTATATATATACAGTATATATATATATATATATATATGTATATATATATATATATATATATGTATATGTATATATATATATATATATATATTCTTATATATATATATATATATATTCATATATATATATATATATATATATTTATATATATATATATATATATATGTATATATATATATGTATATCTATACATATATATATATATATATATACATATATATATATATATATATATATATGTATATATATATACAAACATATATGTATATATATATATATATATATAGTTTTGTATATTAATCAATAAGATGTCATTTGAACTTCCTTAACTTTTACAAATAAATTTATATTTGTAAGTAACACTCAGAAATATTATCTCATATTTGACAAAACAATACACGATTAATAGTTCACTTTGTTACATTGAATTTATTTGTCAGAATAAATACCAGTTTCCCTTAAACTTATCAGTAACATTATATTATCCTCAATTTCTCCCTATATATATGTATATATATATATATATATATACATACATGTATATATAAATATATATATTCACACACACATACATATATATATATATATATATACATATATATATATATATATATATACATATATATATATATATATATACACACGTATATATATACATATATATATATATATATATATATATTTATTTATATATATCTATATATACGTATATATACACTGTATATATATATATATATATACGTATATATATACATATATATATGTATATATGTAAATATATATATATATATATATATATATGGACGTTCTTGCGGCAATCCATAGTATTTAAGCTTGATTTTTGTTAAATAATGTTTAGTTGCTTTCATCTGGCTTTCAGTTATGACCTAACGGGAGCCTCGCAGGATATTATAGTATGCTATGCACCAACAAAGGATTCCCCTGAAGAAAGGAAAGGTGAATACTGTATATA
>NC_090747.1:36534042-36539042 GCF_036898095.1 Palaemon carinicauda | reverse complement strand
AATGTGTAATTCTCAGTCATATTTTGAACTTCCTTGTAGAAGAAGATATTGTTCCAGAAGAAGAACTGGCTGACGTACGAGCTCTAACCGTTACCAATCCAAATGGTGACTTGGATAAACTAAATCTACAGCTGGAGTTGGAAAAGATGAAGATGCAAGCCGCAACTACAGCGGCAACTGCCGCAACTGCCGCCGCTGAGGTAGAAGAAAGGAAAGCCGCTGCTGCTGAAAGAGCCGCAACTGCTGCAACTCTGGTAGAACGAGAGAAAGCTGCCACAGAACGAGAAAGAGCCGCTGCTGCTGAACGAGCCGCAACTGCCGCCGCTGAGTTAGAAGAGAGGAAAGCCGCTGCTGCTGAGCGCACGGCTGCTGCCGCTGCTTCCCTAGAACGTATCAAGGTGGAAACTGCTGCGGAAGCTGCTGCAACTGCTTTGGAGCAACAAGAAAAAGAAAGTGAACAGAAAAACAAAGCTCTCCGTGTTAGGCTGCAGATTGAGAGAGAAGCGGCCACAGTAACAGAACAGGATCTGGCATTTATAAGACTGAAAGAAAAGGAAGAAGGTAAGCTAATTCCCGAACCCTTTGATGTGGGCAAGGTGCAAAAATTGCTGCCCACATTTGAAGAACGGGAACCTGATAACTACTTTTCTGTGTTTGAAGACACAGCCAAGAATCTCAATTGGCCTCAGGACAAATGGTATTTGATCATCCGGAACTCATTTAAAGGTAAAGCATTATATGTATGTGCCACTATGTTAGAGGAACATGATTATTTCATAATTAAACAGGCAATCCTTGATGCTTATTCTATTACTGCGGAAGGATATAGGCAAATATTTCGTAATAGTCAGAAGCAAGTTCAGCAGACTTTTTTAGAATTTATGAATGGAAAGATTAAACAGTTTCAGAAGTGGGTAGACAAAGTAGATGTCAAAACTTTTGAGCAGTTGAAAGATTTAATAATAATGGAGGAGTTCTTAAGGAAAATACCAGGTGGCATTAATGTGTATCTAAGAGAGCAGAATGAATCTGACCCTAAGAAAGCCGCTTTAAAGGCAGATGACTATGCTCTTATTCATAAAGTAGGTAAAACCCCATATAGAGAAACTAGACCTAAGGAAACTTGTACATAGTGCAAACAAGAAGGACATCATATTTCAGAATGTCCTGATCCACATTGTGCAGCTTCATACTTAAAGAGAAAACCTAATCCCCCTCAATTCTCTCCTAAGCAAATGAATCTGCCCAAACAGGAACCAAAACCTAAGGTGGAGAAGAAAAAGACCTTCCATTGTGCATCACACGAGTCCCAAGCGTTTGCACCCTTCACTTGCTCAGGCAAAATAAATGGTAAACCTGTAACCATACTCAGAGACACTGGATCCTCTCAAACGATCGTCTCTCCTAAAGTAATACAATCTAAAGGTGAAACTCACAGGTATGTTGCAGTTAATGACCTAACCAGTAAGTCTATGTTGCCTCTCATTAATGTAAACCTTCATTGTCCTTATTTCTCTGGAACTACTGAAGTAGCTGTAAATCCAGAACTGTTACCATGCAAGAATGTAGATGTAATCCTGGGTAATGACATAGCTAGCTCTGTTGTCTTAACAAACTTAATAGCAGTATCTCCAGGTGATGTTGTACAGGAGGAATGCTTAGCAGTGACACGAAGCAGTAAAAAGGACACCCCTACTGAATCATCATCAAACCCGTTGCCAGTCTCTGAACCTATGGATTTCAACGAGTTAATGAGTACATATAAGATCCAGCCTGATTCCTTTAGCTATCAACAAAGAAAAGATGTCACTCTACAGCAGTGTTTCAACCAAGTGAAACCAAAGGATACCAACAAGTGTTCTTATTTTTATATTAATAATAATGTACTAATGAGAAAATTCAGGTCCAGCAAGAACAGTCCTCTAGAAACCTGGAAGGATCTATTCCAGATAGTTGTTCCTAAGGATATAAGACCTCTGATCCTAGAATTGTCTCACTCTGCTGACTCTCATCTTGGTATCACTAAAACATATGAACGCATCAGTCAAGACTTTTATTGGCCAAACATGAAGAATGACATTAAAGAGTACGTAAAAACATGTACAACATGTCAAAAAGTAAGTAGTCCTAATGTAAAAGTACCAGTTGCACCATTAAAACCTATACTTGTGCCTAAAGAACCTTTCAGTAAGATCATAGTAGATTGTGTAGGCCCTTTGCCTAAGACAAAAAGAGGACATGAATACTTGCTTACGGCCTTATGCCCAACTACCCGTTATCCATTTGCAGTACCTTTAAGAAAAATTTCAGCCAAGAACATCCTAAAGTCACTAGTGTCCATATTTACTGTTGTAGGATTTCCAACTGAACTACAATGTGATCAAGGAACCAATTTCATGAGTCATGCTTTTAAAACAGCTATGAAAGATTACCATATAACCCAAGTCTCATCCTCAGCTTACCATCCACAGACCAATGGAGCATTAGAACGCACTCACCAGACCATTAAAAATCTTCTCCGGAAATACATCCATAGTTCAGGTAACGAGTGGGATTGCGATTTGGAACTGATCATGTACATCATACGAGGAGTTCGAAACCAGTCTACTGGTATGTCACCTTGTGAACTACTCTTCGGTCGACGGCCACGAACTATCCTCAGTTCAGTCAAAGAACGCATCCTGAAGTTGGGAGATAATGAGGTACCTCTTTCCCAATATATTTCAGAACTCGACAAGAAACTTTCAGATCTTCACTCCATTGCCAAAACTAACTTGATAACAGCTCAAGAGAAGATGAAGATTAACTATGATAAAAAGGCTAAAACCAGAAGTTTCAAAGTAGGAGATGCAGTGCTGCTATACCATCCGATTGCAGGCTCTCCCCTACGAGAGAAATACCAGGGACCATATACCATCACTCACCGTATCTCGCCAACCAACTATATAATCGCCACTCCAGATAAGCGTAAGTCTACTCAATTAGTCCACATATACCTCTAAAGGCCTATTTGTCTCCCTCAACAGCTGAAAGTAAAACGGTAATGATTACTAGTGCCATACCATACATAGATTGTCCTATGGATCAATTTACAGATGATCCAATAACTGCATCTTGGCAGGATTCTCAAAACTCAAAGATCTTGGAAAACTTATCAGACTATCTACAACCCTTATATGCATCAAAATGTAAATCTTTAGTAGCTTTATTCCATGAATTTCCTAGTATAACTTCAGATAAACCAGGCAGATGCACCATGCTAGATCATGACATCAAACTACAACCAGGTGCTGCACCCATTAAACAAGCTTTCTATCGAACATCACAGAAGAAATTGGGTATCATGAAAGAAGAAGTGAACTACTTGATAAGAGAAGGATTGGCAGAACCCAGTGCGTCACCATGGGCTTCCCCATGTCTCCTAGTAGAAAAGAAAAATGGTAAATTTCGTCTTTGTACCGATTACAGGAAGATTAATCATTTAACAATTAAAGATTCTTATCCTCTACCAAGAATACAATATATCATTTACCAAGTAAGTAATTCAACCTACTTAACCCAAATAGATTTGCTGAAGGGTTATTACCAAATTAAATTAACAGAAACGGCAAAGGAAATTTCTTCATTTATCACTCCATTTGGATTATTTAGTCATAACGTAATGCCATTCGGATTAGCCAACGCACCTGCCACCTTCCAAAGAGTAATGTCTTTAATTTTACAGGACTTGGAAAAAGTATTTGTATATTTAGATGACACCATTATTGCCTCTGACACATGGATAAACCATATTCAAAAGATAAAAGAAGTTTTCTCAAGGTTGAAACAACATGGATTAACGATCAACTTAGCAAAAAGTAATTTCTGCAAAGGTCAGGTATCTTACCTAGGTCATCGAGTTGGCAGTGGTAAAGTATTACCCCATGATGCAAATATTAGCGCCATAACTTCTTATCCTGTTCCAACTACCAAACAGGAATTAAAAAGATTTCTAGGTATGGTAGGATATTACTCTAAGTTCAGTCCAAATTTCTCACCATTCACAGGACCAATATTTGCTTTAACTTCTTCAAAAGTAAATTTTTCTTGGAGCCAACAACATGATCAAATATTTAACCAGCTAAAAACTTACTTGTCATCTCCTCCTATATTAATGGCACCTAACCTCACCAAACCATTCTATCTCCAAACAGACGCTAGTGATCTTGGATATGGGGGCATTTTATTACAGCATCCTGCTCCAATAACAGCCATAACAGGAAACCTGCCCCCCACTAGCTGATCTGTTACCAGTCTCTTATTCCAGTGGACGATTTATGGGTTCCCAACTAAATTGGCCAACTTTGGAGAAAGAACTATTTGCCATCGTCGCTACCATCCAGAGATACGAGATTTATGTTGATGGACAAGACACGATCTACGTCTACAGTGACCACTCTCCTCTGTCGCATCTCCATAGGTCCACTACTCTCAACCCTAAACTTTTCAGATGGTCATACATACTCTCTGCACATAATATCCAAGTAATCGCCATATCAGGACGAGAAAAACATTGTGGCAGACTCCTTATCAAGGATAACCTCGGTTGATCCTCGGGAAATGGAAAAAAACAAAAACAAGGGGAGACTCTGATATCCCCTATGTTGTACATATGCTAACATATCTGATTTGTCTAATGTTTATTTTTCCATTTTCTTTGTAAATACATCACCTTATTTCAGCGTCATCTTCATTCCATTCTTCTCATTATCTTTTGTTTACACACTCCTTCCTGCTGTAAATCATCCCTGTTTTCTTACCTTACATGTTATAAGGTAACCCCAAATTTATTGATTTTGTTAGAATACATTGTTCTCACCACGAGATTCATCTACCTTGCTCACCCATTCACTTTGCATTTCTTATTATTGTTGTTTTGAAGTGATTTTTCATTGTTTTATTTAACGTAAGATTAAAGTTTTGTTTATAACAGTTTATTGTTCCTGTCCTCCAATTATCCT
>NC_090747.1:36511542-36526542 GCF_036898095.1 Palaemon carinicauda | reverse complement strand
AAAGAGCCATTTTTCCTTATTTGTGTGTGTTTTAAGAACATCAAGATTACCTACGCATAGAGAGTAGATAACAGAATATTTTATACAAAAGAACACGTATCTCTGTTGAGAAAAAAAGAAACTTTTTTTATTAGACTATACCAATCTCGGAGGCTTTCACATACTGATGTTGTAAATGGATTAACGTCATGAGGATGGATCCTAAGAGAGTAGTTCGATTTTTCTATTGTTTTTGGTTAATAAGTGAAGGAATTAGGGCAGTGGTTCCAAGCTTAATGAAATATTTCAATATGAAAATTTCGATATTTTGTGATACATATGAGTAATCGTATAATAATTTGCAATGTAAAATGCTGACATTGTGTTGAGAATAAAGTTATTCAATCCTACTACGAAACTAAAGACATTGGAAATACAAATGTTACAAGGTTAGCAAAAGTAAACCTTTGGGGGTGTGGAAAAATTTTAAATAATTAAAGAAAAGAGTAGGCAAGTATAAAAAAGAAATTTATACTGCCTTGGTGAAGTCGATAAAAAGTACGTAAATAAACCATTAAAGAAATCATATTCGAGCATGATATTTCCGAGACTATCCATCCAGTAGCGAGAAAAGATCTCACAAAGAGCGAAACTTCGTATAACCCTTAATTATCTTCCATCCGTATGCATACTTTTTTTTTCATAAATGTCCTGTAATTTAAGAAAAAAGTTCACTTTTAGTAATTTACAATTCAAATAAAAAAAAAACTAGGGATATATCCCTTTCAAGTAGCAAGGATGTGAAAATTCTTTGGGTCCAATGTTCGGTGATTAAGAAAAGATCTTATATTGAGAGTTTGTCTTGTTTATTGCATCGCTTCGTCGCTAGGATGAAGGAATACAAATGGTCGTCAGTTTGGTTAGAAAGGGAAGCTAATTGCCCGAGTCCAAAATTGGAACGTTGGAGTGAATGGTTCCATTGATTAGAAAGTTAATCTTATGCTGGAGATGCATTGCGAAAAAGTAAAATTATTTTTCTTTTCAATGAAATCACTATAGTTTTCGATTACTATTTTTATTATTATTATTATTATTATTATTATTATTATTATTATTATTATTATTATTATTATTATTATTATTATTATTATTATTATTATTATTGGTACAACTTCAACTTGCATATTCCCTAGTCTTCTTAATTCAATTTATATATATTGGTACTGTCCTATATTTTCTTTTCTCCTATTGTTCACTCTTGAGTCCGATGGCCATTCGACAGCTAGGATTGGTACTTTTTTCTAATGCAATTTCGGAGATATTAACTTAGAAGTTGAAGATGTTCAGGAATGACTGTAAAAATGATGCAGCCGTAATGCGAAGGCATGTACAAGAAGTAATGGGAGAGACATATGGTATTGTATGGGAGGATAAAGGGAGCTGATGAGGGGATATAGACATTGAGCAAGCAGTGAATATTAAGCAGTAGATAAATAAGAGATGGGAAGAATCACAGATACAGGAGGAGAGAGATAGATTTATAGAGAAAAACCATTGAGGTAAAGAAAATAGTGGCTCAAGCTAAGGTTAGTTCATAATGCTGAGATGAATATTGAGCTAGGGAAAAATTAAGAAATGAACAAAATTATCAAACTGTTGAAAGTAAGAAATAGAATCACAAAAGATATTATACTCATTAAGAAATGAATGACAGAAATGCTATGGAACTTAGAAAAGAAGAAGATTTCTTGAATCTATGGAAAGAGTACTTTGAACACCTATTAAATAAAGAAAATAAAAGACAAGTAAGAATATATGAATATGGGCATGGTAATGGTGTTTTCTAGGCAAGAGGTAAGAGATGCGCTGAAAAAGATGAAGAATGGTAGGGCAACAGGACCAAACTTGATCGTTGTAGAAGCATGGAAAGCAATAGGAAATGAGGTGGTAGATATTTTATACGTGCTAATAATAAAGATACTCGAGAAAGAAAAGATACCAGAAGAGTGGTGAGAGTGTATATTGATCTCAGTTTTCGAAGGTAAAGAGGTAGTTCAAGAGTGTGGCAGCTACAAGGGGCATAAAAATGGTGTCCTTCACCAGATAAAATTTGGAAAGGATAATGGATGACAGATTGAAAAGGAAGGTTGTAATAGGAAAAGAACAAATGTGATTTATGAAAGGAAGTGGAACCACAGATGGAATCTTTTGTATAAGACAACTGTTAGAGAAATTCAAGGAAAAGCAAAGAGATATACTTTTGATGTTTATAGACCTTGAAAAAGGCTTATTAATGAGTCCCAAGAGAAAAAGCATTGACTTGTCTGAGAAAGTATATGTTCCCAGAAAAGTGTGTGGCTGATCCAAGGGGTATGCCAGAGTGAGGAGCACTGCTGGAGTGACGGAAGGATTGAGTTGAGGGCAGGATTGAACAAGGGATTTTAGTACTTAGTCCAATAATTTTCAATATAGTAATAATTGCTAACACTGAAGAAGTTAGATAGGCAGTGCGATGGAGGATATTATATGCATATTTCATAGACTCCTTTAAGGAAGGACTGGAACGTCCCCTGCTCGGGGTTTTTAACTTGAGTCTGAAAGATTAACTTGAGTCTGGACTAAAATGACTTCTAGAAGGGCTAGAAACACGTTCTCTGGATCAAAATGGGGGTTTTTGAGGATGGTGAGTTCAATAGTAAGATTTTCAACACCACCTGGGGTCATCTTCAAGGTCTAAAGGTCATTTATCAAGGTCAAATTTGTGAATTTTGGTCATTTTTGCTCGTTTTTTGTGTGTAACTCATAAATGGTGAGAGATAGTTGATTATAATATGAGGCAAGTCTGCAGAGCTGTCCGAATTTAATATATATTGTCATATATCGTCCTTCAAGAAAGGACTGGAACGTCCCCTGATCGGGGTTTTTAACTTGAGTCTGAAGGATTAACTTGAGTCCTGGACTAAAATGACTTCTAAGAAGGGCTAGAAACACGTTCTCTGAGTCAGAATGGGGGGTTTTTGAGGACGGTGAGTTCATCTTCATCATCTTCAAAGTCAAAAGGTCATATTTCAAGGTCAAAATAGTGAATTTTGGTCATTTTTACTCGTTTTTGTGTGTAACTCATAGATGGTGAGGGATGGCTGATTATAATAAGAGGCAAGTCTGTAGTTCTGTCCAAATTTAATATATATTGTCAAATATTGTATTACTCAAACATTCCAAACAAGCCCTAAAACAATGAAACACTAAAATAAGAAATAAAGAACGGTCTTTCTCATCACAACAAAACTCAAAGACATTAACATTTGATTAGATGAACATCGCTAGATGGAGAGCTTTTCTTGCCTCCTGAGGCATCTCACAGCCTTTTCTTTGTCACTTACATTGAGAACCTGAGCTTTCAATAGAATGTTGGCTAAAGTCATACATGCTGCATTATTAGTAGGTAAAGGTTCATCTACAAAAGATAACAATTCAGCAAAATGAAAGCGGCAATGCATTTTAGTCATGGCATGAAAATTATAGGCATTATGTACAAAAAGGACAGTTGAAATAGTTGGCACACTCAGTCCACCTCTATTCAAATGATCTAAGAACTCAGATGACACCTCGTTACCATGTTCATCATCCATGATATCATCCATACTAGTGCTATTACAATATTTATGAACAAGGTATCCAGCCAAATATACAACTTTATGCTTAAGGTTATCAGCAGACCTCAAGAGCTCCCGAGTGTCTTGAGGAGTGATCTCGTCAATGAGTTCACTTCACTCATCTGGATTTATGGAAGAAGTACAATTCTTGTCGCAATCAAGCACACGAGAACTAGATTCTGGCATAATGTCATGCTTTAGAAGTGTCTGCAAATTTGTAACTTTTGCTGCAGCCATAATGTCAACTACACCAATGTAGAAGTTTCCACCACTTCTTTGCCTGGCTTGACCGAAAAACTTTTCCAAGGCTTCATCCGCGAATATAGCAGGAAGAACGTAGTCAAAGTCTTTTTCTGCCAGAAGCAATTTGGCAGCAGCCACATTATTACGTGTAGACACAATGAATGCTTCAGCAGTTTGCTTAGTTAACTTCAGCTTACGACCACTACCTCTTTGCCATGGCTTTCCTGGCTTGTGTACTCATAGGTGTTTACCTGTTCAGTTATGGATCTAATCTGGGACCATTTTGAGAGCAAGCTGTTCTTTTGCAAAGGAAAAAGTCGTTTAGGCACCTCAATGCCATCTTTCTCAACTCTATTCAAGAACAGGAATCCAAAATGTGAGTTGACTTGTTGTAGATGAAAGAACTGCTTGACAGTTTGTCCAGTAGCGTCAGTTCTTGATAGGTAGAGATCTTTCTGGTCTTTTATGACGTTAAAACCAGGAAAATAGGAGCTAATTTTGGCGCGAAATTGGTCGAAATCTCGGATTTGGTCAGCAGCCTCAGCAGCTGCATGCACCTTTTTAGCTCTTGATTGTGATGTAGAAGATGATGTTGGTCGTGGTGCTGAGGTAACCTGTTTCAAAGTTGATTTTGGTATTCCAGGAAATATTGATGGAGGTTGTTTGGGTCGCTTGCCACCCTTAACTGACACCCATTCACAATTGAAATGTGTCTCACAAATATAAATCTCCTTCAAGCGTCTCAAGCTTTCTGTCTCATTCGGCATTGCCAATATCCATCTCTCCCTCTCCTCAGGATTTTTTGGGAAGGATATGACTTTTACATAAGGTGTCCCATCATAGTTCCCTTTACAACCAAAGTAGCTACAGTGACGTGGCATATTGTGAGATCACCAGCTGGACCGTTTCTATAACAAAAACAGAAACAAAACACATTAGTCAGTGAGATTTGAACAGAAAATGGGATTTGCATAGAAAACAAGATAAAAACAGGAAAAGTTGTGGGAGCAAAATGATCATAAAATTTGAAAATACATAACATATGTAAATTTTAAAAAAAATCAGGCATGAAGTCTCTCAGACTCAGGTTAAAAACCCCGAGGTCCTGACGTTCCAGTCCTTCCTTAAAGGAGTCTATGGCATATTTCCTCGTTTTTTTTTTTTTTTTTTTTTTTTTTGTGTGTTGAGAGAAAGGAATGCCTGGAAATTAAGCTAAAATGGCGGAGAGGAGTACTGCAGGGCAGAGGAATGAGAATAAGCCAGTTCAATACAAAATACATGCGATCCACCCATGTGGATGGTGGTAGAGAAAGTATCAGGTAAGGAGGAGGAGACATAGAGAGAGTAAACAAGTTTCAATACCTGAGATCCATAATCAGTGTTAGTGGAAGTATTGAAGGTAAAGTAAAACACTGTATACAGAAAGGCTGGGACAACTGGAGAGCTGTGTCTGGAGTCCCTTGTAGCAAGAGAGTGCCACTAAGGCCTAAAGGAAAATTCCACAAGATTGTGGTAAGAACAGCAAGGCTCTATGGTACAGAGATAGCAAACCTAAGGAAAAGTGATGAGAATAGGGGAATAAAGCAGATACTTGAATACTTAGGTGAATGTCAGGATGTCAAGAGCTCCTACAGGGAATCATAACCATGTAAGGAAGGAAATGAGGAAATAAATAAACTATATGAGGAGTAATGGAGAATTAAAAGAAAAATTTCTCAAAAATAGTAACAACTTTAAAACAGATCTTTCATATTATAAACTATAAAAAGAAACTTATGCCAGTCTGTTCAACATAGAAACATTTGCTGCAAGTATGAGCTTTTCAAAATCTACAGATTCAATTACTTGATTAGTAATATCTTTCAATAACTTGGCCATATGAGAACATATCTTCTTAAATACTGTGTAGTATTAAGCTTTATGATGGAGAAGGCATAACTATTAGAATTAACTTCATACCTAGAATTATAAACAGGATGATACTGTCGGGGAAAGATCTGAATGTAAAGGATGGTCAGAAATATGCAGCGTGCATAAGGAACTAATTGCATTTCGGTGCCAAAGATTAACATGTAGATCTGAATAAGAAAAATAATAGAACATAAGTTTTTGTCCAATAAATTACAATTAAAATCAGCATCTGAATACTACACAGGAGAACACTACTCCAACCAATATAGAATGACTATAAATTTAAACCACTTTTTGAAAATAGATTGATCACCGAAAACCTTTTATGACTTTCTCTGTAAGCCAACTTTTTGTGCAATTGAAGAAGACAGACCTAATGTGTTTCTGAAAAATAAATGTGTTGATGAGAATCACACTTATGATTTTAAGAAAATCATTCAGAATTCAAGAGACATTATCAATGCTGAGTTCCAGATGTTGAGGAGCCAGTCCTTGATCTACTTACTGCCATTCTTTAAGTTATGTTAGGATTCAACTTCCTGCCTCATAATTTACATTATGCACTGATTTGAGCTTGATCTCTAGTATGTGATTCAACAACCCCAGTCCTGCATTCAGGAGATGGAAGTGATGCAAAGAGAATAGTAAACTCAACATATGTACTGAGCCTGTTTTTTAGGCCCGAGGAACACGAGACAGCACATGCATATACTTACTATGGTGCCCATCAACAAATATTCTTTGCAATCTAATAATTAAAAATTCAATAATGATGCTAATGAAAGACCCAGCCACTACCAACTGTTTAAGTTTGAAAACAAAGGCATCATGATTATTACGGTAGAAGTCAGCAATAAAATAAAGGCCTATCATACGAAATTCCAAACAACAATAAAGATATTTCTCTACAACAATGGAGACTTAGATATAAGTTTTAAAATCAATAAGTACTGAGGTTTATATTGGACTCTGACCTCGTGTGGATATTGGAAATGAAGAAATATTTCAACTTGGAGGTATGCAGTTTTTCTGTGTATAGAAATGAGTCTGGAGGTAACAGAGGTAGAGTAATGATGTTGTTGAAAAGTAAACTCATAAAGAATATTGCTCAAGTGGACAATGATGCAGAGGATCAGATTTGGTTTGTGTTGTCATGGTGGCATGGCCTGAAGCTAGGGGATGTGTATATACCTCCTGATGACTGGAATTTCTACCACCTAAGACACTATGTTGAGTTCGTGCAACAGGTTATAGCGTTCGAGAATGTTCTGGTGATGGGAGATTTAAGTGCACTTGCCGATGGAATATAATCAGTGTTACGAGTATAGAGCTATTAAGAACCAAACAGTAAATACCCATGGCAAAGCATTGTTAAATATTTGCCATAATCATAATATGGTAGTGGCAAACAATTTGTACTACAGTGGTCGACCGCTACCGGATGACCTATTGCTTAAAAGGCGGCAAACAGGGATATCCAAAACTGATTTATGTATTGCTACAGGTGGATGCGTTGAGTTTATAAGTAACCTTATTACTTAGCAAGATGTAAGAGAGTGTGACTATGCCCCTCTGTGTCACCCAAGGCAGTGGACAGCTGTAGAACCGTTTCGTCAAACCAGCTGTTGCAAAGTGCAGCAGCACTTTGACAGTAGCATCATGCAATAAATTATTGGGGTAAGTTACAGAAGAGCTTCTCTTACAAGGATATTGACATGCTAAGGCTGGCAGACATCCTACAACAGGCAGTACCACCGGTGGTCGCTGTGGGCGACCAGAGTGTGAATGTGGATTGAGTACTTTCTGAGGGTTGCAGGATCCTTATGAAGGCTTTTCCGAATGTCAAAAAAACAACCCGTGGACAACCATGTGTAGAATGACACTGACCCAAGATGGAAAAGGCTGTTAGTCTTAAAAGATAGCAAATTGATTTGGAAGTCCATTAACTGTAAAAGTGGCATTGAGGAGAACAAAACAGATCAACCAACGGAAGAAGAGTTCAAGGTACATCTTAGTAATTTGTTTTACCAACCAAATGAAGAGACTCTTGGACACAAGGATATAGTTGATCTGACGTATATACGTGTGCTAGATATCCCATTTATACCTGCCGAGCTGGACTGCTCCTTAATTGCAGTCAATGTGAATAAGAGTTAAAGTGGACTATGCCAGGGTACAATAAGAAACTTGCCAGTGTCAGGGATTGTTATTATTGACTGTCTTTAACTGGTTTTTCTATATGGCAATTACCCACTAAGCTGGTGGTAGAGAGAATTGATCGTGTTATTCAAGTCTGGTGATCGATTGTCATTTAATAATTAAAGGGGAATTACTATCATAGATACTTTGGCAAAGAAGTCCGAAACATTGATCCTTAAAACCTTGAAATTGTGGTGTTCAATAGACAAATGTCAACGGAGGTCCCAAACTAACAGAGGTTGTATTGAACAGATTGTCAGCTTAAGATTATATATATGTATATATATCTATATATATATATATATATGTGTGTGTGTGTATATATATATATATATATATATAAACATATATATATATATATATATATACACATATATATATATATATATATATAATTATTATATATATATATATATATATAATTATATATATATATATATATATAAATAAATTCATAAAAATAATAAACCAACGAACAATCATAATTCCTAATTAAACATATATTTATGTATATATATATATATATATATGTATATATATATTTATATATATATATATATATATATATAAATATATATATATATATATATATATGAGATCATAAACTTAATAAACCAACGAGCAATCATAATTCCTAATTAAACAAGAGAAAACCTTGTTTTTGAAATAATGCCCAAAATATATATAAATACTTACATTTATTTGTCAACAGTGAAGAAAATAAGATATGAATTCAATCTCATTCGGAGCGACTCCACCAAATTTTCACATATCTCGGTAATTGCAATGCGCCTAATCATTTTGCCAATGCTAAACGCGCATATAACTTGGATTTAGGATTTTATTTTTATCACACCAACTTGAATCTTATGTATTTACTCTTTAATCAGATACTAAACTTCTTTGTGCTTTTATAAAAAGATATCTTAATAGGTTTCGATATAACGCTACAAAAGTAATTTACAACCACATTAGGCCAATGGTTTTACAGTCCTGCTTCCACTGAATGGTGAACACTCGATATCACACACTGAGAGCTGCTGATTTTTCTTCTTTCAATAAACAATTATTGATTTAGCATTTATCATTCACTAAAGAAACCCCTTCAGTGATTCTACAGTTAATCACTAATACCTATTATCAGATAAAGAGGACGAGACTTGTAATTAGATATACTAACTGGTATCCCACTAGGGTTTCTTACGAACTACGTGTTATGCATTTTGAGATTTGTGGCATTACTTTTGGCGCCTACTGTACAACAGCAAGTAATAATCTAACACCATCCTGTGTGTGTTTGTATATGTGGCCATTTTTTTTTTTTAATGTTTACATAGCTTTAAAAAATTGTAGGTTCGATGCAAGATGTTTTGTTATTCCTATTTCAAAATCCGATTTAAACAAATAAGTTGCGATTTTTTATAATATTTAGGAAATGTTATCAAGGAATTATTTCCTAAACCAAACCATGATTTCACCATATTTAAATATGACGTCTTTTCCCCACATCCGTAGACCATATATTCAGCCATTGTTCCGATGGCAAATTTTGACCAGATATCTCAAGTTTCTTTGTCAATGGAAGTTTTTAAACTAAATGATAAATGATATAAATTGACTCATAGATTTTAAAAAAAAAAATTTTGGTACCCCCCCAAAAATAATAAAAATGCCTGTTGGTAATAAAATAGACTTAGAATTCTAATCATGTGAAGTGAAAAACCTCAAATAATCACATCGATATTTTCTGAGGCCAATGATAAAAGAGAATTACGATAAGTACGAAGTTAATATCCTTACTACTCGAATATTTACAGATTGTGAGCCTTTTGTGGCCGGGATTTCCGATAGATAGAACAGATTTAGCCAATATGCAAATCTCATGTCTTTCCTGTACTGGATCCATTTATCGAATTAAACAAACAACACAGATATTTGCAATTTATATACTGGTTGTCTTGCCGCTGCAGCTGAAGTCACATACGACGAATTTGTCCAGATTACGCTTCCTAAATGCGGTCACATAGTGGAAATACACAGTTCAGGAACAAGCTTGAGATTTGCATGGAAGCAAACCGCCTGCTTTTAGAAGCTGGTAAAGCCTCTGCCTTCCGATTGTAAAAAAGTTAAAGAGGTTTCTGTTATGACACCTTTTGTGCGAGACTTGGATAGGTTAAAGTGGAGTTGAAATATTCCATAATTCTACTGCATTTTACTTATAGTTTCTACTATGTGTAATTTTCCTTCTTATAATTAATATTTACGTGTAAATAAAAATATACAGTAATTCATTAATATTCTCTGTAACCTTCGAAATTATAATCATATATTTTGATTTATATTCTTCTTTTCATTATGAATACTTCTCTTGTATTTTACCATTTCAAGTATTCCATACAACAGGTAGCTCAAAACATACTATTTTCTATATTGGAAGCTATATCAAGCAAAATAAAGCTAATATGTGATGCACAGATATCATATCAATTATATTTATAACAATTATAAGAAAATATTAAAGTGGCAATAATTATCTTAAATTAGAGTAATTACTTCAAACTAGGGAAACCAAGCAATTTGAGATTTCTGTTTTACACAGGATTACCAACATTACCTACGTATATTTCAAGCAATGTTGAAAAGATTGTTTAATATCATTGTATAATATTAATCATTTTTGCAAAGAGGAATAAAAACATGCAATTATCCGTAGAATATAAAAGAAAAATTTCCATAACATTAATCGTCATTAATCACGAATACACCTACATTTTGAGAAAGAATTTCGGTGTGTTCGAGAGTTCTGATTTTTGCTTCTACCACCCGACTATTCAGATTCTACTTCAGCTTTGGCTTTGATTCGACTCCCGACACAAGCGTAACTTTTTCTACCCAAAACTATGAATCACCAACCATGTAATATTGGGGTAGGAATGCAACTCTCCTCTAATTCCTTAATTGCCAGTCAGTACCTAGTAAGGCCTTGATCCAAGTCCCCCTGGCATCATTCATAGTCATAAACATCACACGAACACAGTTATTTCTGACACTGTGGAACAGTAGTTTTGCAAACTGTTATAATATGAGTCAGCTTTAGAAATTCTCGTGGAGTTGCCAGTTATTTTAATGTGGCTACATGGTTAGGCGTATTTTGAGAATCTAAGAATTACATTTTCCAGCTTTCTTGTTTAAAAAAAAAAATATCATTGTTGAATCTTACTCTCGTTTTAAAGCGTATTTCACAAGTAACTATTTTCTTTACAAAATACTAAAGATATGTTAACATTACCTGGGTAACTCTTTTAAGTCTTCTCCTTTGCGAGGGAAAAACAAATTGCTAAGTAGATTGCTTTCCATGTAAATTTCATTTATTCACAATGTAAAGGCAAAAATATAATGTATATTCAATATATTGTGTAAGTGCATAATTGTCAGTTACAGAAATTAATCTACTTGCGACTGATTCCACCCAATTCAAACATTTGATTCAGGGATAACTACACATATGTAGAGTGATTGATCAGTAAAATATTTGTTTCAAGGGCTGTGCAGGCCTATTCTTTGGATCACAAAGACCAAAAGGTTCTTTTTGTGATTTGGAACAGTTGATTTGGTGGGCTAGTCTATAAAGATTATTTCAGCATAGCTATAAACCCTGGTTAGATTTTGATATTTCACCGATCGGTTCAGGTGTGGTTGGGTCGGTGTTGACACAGCCCTAAAAAAAATAAAAATTGTCAAAATTCTAATTCTTCATGTTACTTCACATTTCTAGTGTAATATAATTTGTTGAATACCAGACACATTGGAAATGTTGATTAGCAACCAGTTAATTTCACATAATTATTGAAAATATTTAATAAAAAATGTATACAAAAAAGTCTAACGAAGTAATAAAAAAGAAAGGTATAATATATATATATATATATATATATATTATATAAATATTATATATATAATATATATATTATGTATTATATATATATATATATATATATGCCTCACGTGTTTCTTGTGACATTTGGTTACGTTTTCCAACATTCAATATCTCTCTCAGTAAATATATTATTAAAAAAAACAACTTTACTGATGATTGAATAAAAGTTGAAAAAGAAAAATCAGTAAAATCTAAGTAGCGGAATCTTAGCAAAATATATTATTTCATACACTTGTAAGGGCAATGAAAAATTTTGTAATATAATGAAAATTTAACTTTTCCAAAACATAACTGAGTATGGCAATTATTCTAAAACGTTTCAACATCAATGATATATATATATATATATATATGTGTGTGTGTATATATATATGTATATATATATATAAAGATATATATATATATATATATATTATATATATATATATATATATATAAACATATACATGTACCTATATATATATTTACATATATATATATATATATACATATATATATATATATATATAGATATACACATATTTACACACACACACGCACACACACACACACACATATATATATATATATATGTATATATATATATATATATATGCCCCCGCGGGGGCATATAAAAATTAAAATAGCGCCAACGTTATCCCTGCGTGTCGTAAGAGGTGACTAAAAGGGACGGGACGAGGGGGCTGGGAACTCCCTCTCCTGTATAAAATTCCTACGAGACAACAACAAGGAGATGGAGCTGGGGGGAGAGTGACTGCTCCCCGCAATCTAGTTTTGGGGTGTTTGAATGTGCTTGGATGTAGTACGATAGAGAGTAAAAGATGTGAGATTGGAAGTATGTTTAGAAGTAGAAGGATGGATGTATTGGCCTTGTGTGAGACAAAGATGAAAGGAAAGGGTGAAGTGATATTTGGTGAAATGTCTGGTAGAGTGTCTGAGATTGAAAGGGGAAGAGCGAGAGAGGGTGTGGCGGTATTGCTGAGTGAATGGATGACAGGTAAAGTAGTGGAATGGAAGGAGATATCAACTAGGTTAATGTTTGTAAGGGTTAGGTTGGGTAGGGAATGTTGGGCGTTTGTCAGTGCGTATGGGCCAGGTAGTGAGAAAAGTGAAGAAGAGCGGAATGAGTTCTGGAATGAATTAACTAGGTGTGTAGAAGGACTGGGTAGAAGGAATTATGTAGTTGTCATGGGTGACTTAAATGCTAGAGTAGGCGCTGGAGAGGTAGAAGGTGTCATTGGGAAGTATGGCGTACCAGGTGAAAATGAGAGTGGTGAGAGACTGGTAGATATGTGTGTTGAACAAGAGATGGTAATAAGTGCTAGCTTCTTTAAAAAGAAAGATAAAAATAAGTATATATGGGTAAGAGTGGCAAATGGAAGAGTAGTAGAAAGGACATTAATGGATTATGTGTTGATAACTAAAAGAATGTTTGGAAGATTGAAAGACGTGCACGTGTTTAGGGGTATGGCTAATGGTATGTCTGATAATTTTTTGGTGGAAGGAAAATTAGTTGTAGCAAAAGAGTGGGGGAATAGAGTGGGTGGATGTAAAAGGGAGGTAGTGAGTGTTGAAGAGCTAATAAAACCGGGGGTAAAAAGTAAATATCAGGAAAGGTTGAAAATGGCATATGACAAGGTGAGAGTAAGAGGAACTGGTAATTTAGAGGAGGAGTGGAAGTTAGTAAAAGAAAATTTTGTTGGGATTGCAAGTGATGTATGTGGCAAGAAGGTTGTTGGAGGCAGCATGAGGAAGGGCAGTGAATGGTGGAAAAAAGGAGTGAAGATAAAAGTGGAAGAGAAAAAGAGGGCTTTTGAAGAATGGCTGCAGAGTAATAGTATAGAGAAGTATGAAAAATATAGAGAGAAAAATGTGGAAGTACAGCGCAAGGAACGTGAGGCAAAGAGGGCAGCTGACCTGAGGTGGGGTCAGGGATTGGGTCAGTCATATGAAGAGAATAAGAAGAAGTTTTGGAAAGAAGTGAAGAGAGTAAGGAAGGCTGGCGCTAGAATTGAAGAGACAGTGAAAGATAGAAATGGAAGGTTGTTAAAAGGAGAGGAGGCAAGGAAAAGGTGGGCGGAATATTTTGAAAGTTTGCTGAATGTTGAGGATAATAGGGAGGCAGATATAATTGCTGTTCCAGGTGTTGAGGTGCCAGTGATGGGAGATGAGAATGAGAGAGAGATTACAATAGAGGAAGTGAGGAGAGCACTAGATGAAACGAGAGTAGGAAAAGCATCTGGTATGGATGGTGTGAAAGCTGAGATGTTGAAGGAAGGGGGTGTGACTGTACATGAATGGTTGGTGAGATTGTTTAATATGTGTTTTGTGTTGTCAATGGTACCAGTAGATTGGGTTTGTGCATGTATTGTACCACTATATAAGGGTAAGGGAGATGTGCATGAGTGTTTTAATTCAAGAGGTATTAGTTTGTTGAGTGTAGTTGGAAAAGTGTATGGTAGAGTATTGATTAATAGGATTAAGGATAAAACAGAGAATGCAATCTTGGAAGTACAGGGTGGTTTTAGAAGAGGTAGGGGTTGTATGAATCAGATTTTTACAGTTAGGCAGATATGCGAGAAATATTTAGCAAAAGGTAAGGAGGTGTATGTTGCGTTTATGGATATGGAGAAAGCATATGATAGAGTTGATAGGGAAGCAATGTGGAATGTGATGAGGTTATATGGAGTTGGTGGAAGGTTGTTGCAAGCAGTGAAAAGTTTCTACAAAGGTAGTAAAGCATGTGTTAGAATAGGAAATGAAGTGAGTGATTGGTTTCCGGTGAGAGTGGGGCTGAGACAAGGATGTGTGATGTCGCCGTGGTTGTTTAACTTGTATGTTGATGGAGTGGTGAGAGAGGTGAATGCTCGAATGCTTGGACGAGGATTAAAACTGGTAGGCGAGAATGACCATGATTGGGAGGTAAATCAGTTGTTGTTTGCGGATGATAGTGTACTGGTAGCAGACACAGAAGAGAAGCTTGACCGACTAGTGACAGAATTTGGAATGGTTTGTGAGAGAAGGAAGTTGAGAGTTAATGTGGGTAAGAGTAAGGTTATGAGATGTACGAGAAGG
>NC_090747.1:36476542-36486542 GCF_036898095.1 Palaemon carinicauda | reverse complement strand
TTAAAGTCTTAGGCAATATTAGCCAAATTATTCATTCCTTTGCAAAGCTGTGAGGTAAAAAAAAAAAAAAAAAAAAAAAAAAAAAAAAAAAAAAAAAAAAAACTTTTTACAAAACTCCTATTGGATTTTCAGGCCATTTCCCACCATAAGAAACGGGATCGAGAATATCAGGTCATGGGTTTGGAAGATGACTGAACAAAGATATGAATACATAATATCGGCTTTGTTCCTGGTGGAAATAATTGAATTTTTCAATGAAATTTAATGGGAAGTTAAAAGCAAATGACTTCAGTTTTAAGTGGAAGGTTCATATTTTTGTTATTGATACTACTTAAGGTTTGCGGGTTATTAAAATTTCTTATGTGTATATTCAGCAATAAGCTTCATATGATGAAGTGCCACTGAAAACGTTTAATTTTAAGTGTATATTGGGATATAAACGAAGAGTTAGACGATATAAAATTTCATTTATTTAGCGAGAGAGAGAGAGAGAGAGAGAGAGAGAGAGAGAGAGAGAGAGAGAGAGAGAGAGAGAGAGAGAGAGAGAGAGACAGATAGTATTTCTTTAGTTTGGTATTAACAAGAATTCTGATGGGTATTTTTCTATAATATATTAATTCAACTCTGAAAAAAGAGGGTGTATGACTAAAAGTTAGCAGTTAATTCTGAAGGAAAATTAAATCCAAGAGAAACTGAGACGTGTTTATGGAAGAGGATTTTCATATATCGTACGATGTTATTATCCTTATTTTCCCGAAAAATTGTGAAGATGATAAAACCTATTTTTAGGATTATTTTATTGTTTCAAGCAAAATTTATATCCCCTCGTACCGGGAACTGATAGGTTCTGAAGTCCAAAACCAATAAATTTTATTAAAGGAAACTCATTGAAGGTATTTTGAAGATGACATAAAACACCTCCAAATAAAATTATTTGAACAAGACATCATAAAAAATTATTAATGGAGGAACTATATCATAGTATATATTCCAAAGGAGATTGATCAAATCCTAACGTCGTACCTAATTTGCCCTAAAACAACGCGTAATTTTCCATATCAAAGAATAGTAAATGTTGAAAACCATCAAAACCATTAAAATATTATTGAAAACTCCTTTTTCTCAAGGAACTAATCAAATGGTTATGTTTTCCTAAATCCAAACCAGTAAAGTATTTAAGGGATGAAAATTTCCTATATGGGATTCCCCAAGAGATTTTAGCTCACCAAACGATCAGCTGGGCTCCGAAAGGCAATAAAAGAATTGGAAGACCCGGGCTTACATAGCTGAGGACTAAGAAGCGTGAAATGGTAGCGAATGGATTGAGAAGTATTGATTTAAAAGATCAAGCTAGAGAGGCCTGGGGGAATATAACGGAGGCCTTTTGCGTCAACATGCGTAGCAGGGGATGATGATAATGATGATGAGACTATATAATCACTAATTAGAATAATTCGAGTAGATTAGAATTATTTTTTGAAAAAATATCAAGTATATGAATTCTCTCGGATTATATTTACTTTTAAGGGGAATGTAAATCGTAAAGTTCATCTCAAAACTTTCTTATAAGAAAATCTGGCAACCAATCGTTTATTTTTCTTTTATGTAAATAAGTAAATATATTATAGGTATATGTATATATACATATATATATATATATATATATATATATATATATATATATATATATATATATATATATATATATATATATATATATATATATATATATATATATATATATATATATATATATATATATATATATATACAAGTATATATATATATATATATATATATATATATATATATATATATATATATATATATATATATATATATATATATATATATATATGTATATATATATATATATATATATATATATATATATGTACATATATATAATATATATGTATATATATATATATATATATATATATATATATATATATATATATATATGTATATATATATATATATATATATATATATATATATATATATATATATATATATATATATATATATATATATATATATATATATATATATATATATATATATATATATATATATATATATATATATATATATATATATATATATATATATATATATATATATATATATGGGCTCAGGCCATGTCGTCCTGATGGAAGTTCATAAAGGGTAGCTTCCTATGGTATATTTGACTACAGTGATATTCCCAGAGAATTTTACCTTAAGATATCCCGAATTCTAACTCGTCGAGCGAATATCCCTGAATAAATCTAACAGGAATATTGCATATTATCAGAGGACGTATTCTTGATACGCCAATAGCTATCTTCACCCGGAACAGTATTGACGCTTCGAGGGCTTACAGTGACAAGAATCCAAAAACGAGAATGAAAAGAGAGCTGTTTATAAGTTATCTCTCCTATTCCGTTTCCAGTGTGTATATGACGAAGACAGCAGCGCCATCTTTATTCCTTTTCTTGTAGCTCTACTACTCGGTGTTTTCCCTTATGATCTCTCGTAATTTTGGATATTTTTCAACATTATGATGCTTTCTCCGGCCTCTTCTGCCTCTGGAAAATTGGCTATTATCTTTACTTTGTATAAATGTAAGCTCTTGTCGTTTTGAATCAGATAAAATGTGATACTAACGTAAACAAGAGCTGTTGCCTACCGGAGGCATCCTGGATGCTGTTGCTCGCTATGCATGGGTCATTTAGTTAGCCAGAGCGACGTTCCCGGTTATTATGTGTGTGTGTGTGTGTGTGTGTGTGTGTGGGTGGGTGGGTATGTGTGTGTTTGTTTTTAGTTACGCAGAATTTCATATACTATCTTCTTTTTGAAGTCTAAATGAGTAAAAAATATGCAAGAGATATAAAAGAATTACTTATATTTCATAAGGCATTGCTTCAGCATCTCAACAAAGAAGCTCCCCAATGTACACTTCGTCTTGGTATTGGAACGAAAGCAATTAGGGAGACTTCCATATTCAAAAGTTAGATAAAAGAAAATATAACTAATATTTTGTACATTAGTAGAATGTACGATAGTTTTCTCAAAGTAAGAATTTCATTCAGTTACATATATATACCATTATACCATTATAATGGTGTCCCGAAAAAGTGGATATTTTATTTACAGGTGTTCACTAATCAAAACTATTTGGGAGAATCTGGGTAAAGAGTCTTAAACAAAGCGAAGAAAACCTAAAGTGCTTATATCAAAACATTTAATTTTCTTTGATAGCTATTCATGGAAAAGTAACTAATATTTTATTCTTAATAGGCTGGCCAGGGCACCAGCCACCCGTTAACATACTACCGCTATAGAGTCATTTGTTCAATTGACTGGCCAGACAGTACTACAGTTTACCCGTCTCTCTGGTTACTGCTCATATTTTCATTTGCCTACAAATACACCGGATATGAATATTTAGGCTTATCCTTTCCATATTCTTCTCTGTCTTCATACATCTGAAAACGCCGGGATTATCACGCCCCCCCCCCCCCCCTAAAAAAAGATAGAAAAAATCGCTCAAGAGGCTATCTGCTTCACTGTAATTGTTCTCTATTCTTGTTTAGTGTCTAACTGTACAGCCTCTGTGCCATTGTATTCTACTGTCTTGGGGTTGAGTTTTCTTCCTTAAGGGAACACTTATTTCTCTAACTCTTTTTATTTTCAAGTTATTATTATTCATATATGCAATATTTATTTTAATGTTGATAATGGTCTTAAAATTTTGTTTTATTATTCTTTATTTCTCTTGTAGGATAATTATTTCATCATTTCTTTTCCTCACTGGGCTATTTTTCCTTGTTGAAACCCTTGCCCTTATAGCATCCTGCTTCTCCAACTATTATTGTATCCTATTATGTAAATTTTTGTTTACCATTTTGTGAGAGGCAAATATTTTGTAACGCTAACAAGAATCACAAGGGATTCACTATATATTGAATGCTGAAATGTCTATCCTTTGTGTAGTGCTTATATGAGAGTAAATAATACAAAGCTCCGTCTACTGTATACCTGCACCTTCACATCTAATCCGTAAACACCGATAGATCCGCCATATTTCATCTCCTCTGCCAGAACATAAAAATTAGGGCTTTAGACATCGTCTCTTCCTGGTATTTCTTGTCTCTTTATTTACCATCGAGGGTAACATAATCGTGCCTTGTACTGTACTTGGGCAAAATAGTGGGAAAATCCCGCACCAGTAAATTCGTGATAAGTTATATCGGGAATGTTTCTTTCTTTGAGAATAATATATATATATATATATATATATATATATATATATATATATATATATATATATATATATATATATATATATATATATATATATATATATATATATATATATATATATATATATATATATATATATTTATATATTGAAAAAAGTACATCACCGATATCGCTCTGCTCTTCAAACATATGTCACATTTATGGATAAACCGTTAATAACAATATCACCGATATACAAAAAACTCTACACCTTTTTTTTCCTCTCCTTAAATTACATTCTTAAATCGGGTAAAAACCTTTTTTTTTTCTTTTTTTTCAGAAACACTAATTTCTGGAGGAGTTTTTAGGGTTGTGCTTTATTATTTAAAGGTTGTAGATTTCCTAGCCAAATTAAATGTTTAATCAACCCTTTCTTGCATCTGACAGATTTACTCACTTTAAAAGCATATTCAAAGTTACTTTAGAACAATATTATCCTTCGCACTAATTTTATCAATAGAAATTAAGATATTCAGAGGAGTAAAAGAATAAACTATATTAGTAAGAGCTCTGGCTCCAGACACTTATATAGCGAAGAATTATCCGCACTACGTGAGTTAATCCTTATGTTAATGATTATGTTATCTCTCCAGACTTCAAAGATGATAACAAATGTAACGCATCTCTCATAAGATTAAGTACAAAGGAGTGTGGTAGTTTCAGGCATTTTAGAGTTTCTCTATTTTAATTAGTCTTCCTTTTCCCAGAGAGGTTTAGGGAACACACACCTAAATTATTTCAACAATCTCATATAATTATACTTTTGGGGGGAATGTCCCTAAGAGGTTAAACACTTACAAACCCAAATTGATTCACTTTTTTATAAGGAATCTCTCTCTCTCTCTCTCTCTCTCTCTCTCTCTCTCTCTCTCTCTCTCTCTCTCTCTCTCTCTCTCTCTCTAACTTATACAACATCGGAGTTGACATTAGAATATAAAGGAACTAGGGTCCTGTATATATATATATATATATATATATATATATATATATATATATATATATATATATATATATATATATACCTACAAATATGTGTATACATATATATATATATATATATATATATATATATA
This sequence comes from Palaemon carinicauda, assembly GCF_036898095.1. Lineage (NCBI taxonomy): Eukaryota > Metazoa > Arthropoda > Malacostraca > Decapoda > Palaemonidae > Palaemon > Palaemon carinicauda. The sequence goes on along the minus strand of NC_090747.1, from coordinate 36,481,179 downwards.
TATATATATATATATATATATATATATATATACAAATATGTATATATATATATATATATATATATATATATATATATATATATATATATATATATATATATATATATATATATATATATATATATATATATATATATATATATATATATATATATATATATATATATATATATATATATATATATATATATATGTATATATATATATATATATATATATATATATATATATATATATATATATATATATATATATATATATATATATATATATATACACATGTCGTTCAATTAGTTCATTATGCATGTTGCATAAGATTTTTCATAACTCTGACCATCCTTTACATTCAGATCTCCCTGGACAATTCTATCCTGTTCGTAATACTAGGAAGGCAGTTAATTCTAATAGCCAGGCCTTCTCCATTATGAGGCTCAATACTACACAGTACTCTATAAGTTTTATTCCAGCTGTTACCAAGTTGTGGAATGATCTTCGTAATCGGGTAGTTGAATCAGTAGAACTTCAAAAGTTCAAAGTTGGAGCAAATGCTTTTTTTGTTGACCTAGCGGACATGAGTCTTTTTATAGTTTATTTATGACAGATCTGTTTATGATGTTGTTATTAGTTTATAGGTGACATGTCTGTTTTGACGTTGTTACTTTTTTTAGAATGATATATTGTTAATTTGTTCCCTTCATTTATTCATTTCCTTATTTCATTTCCTCTCTGGGCTATTTTTCCCTGTTTGAGCCCCTGGGCTTATGGCATCTTTTTTTCCAACTAGGGTTGTAGCTTGGATAGTAATATTAATGATAATAATAATGATATAGTTATGTATGTATATATATATATATATATATATATATATATATATATATATATATATATATATATATATATATATATATATGTATATATACATACATATATATATATATATATATATATATATATATATATATATATATATATATATATATATATATATATATATATATATATATATATATATATATATATATATATATATATATATATATATATATATATATATATATATATATATATGTATACATACATATCTATTATATACATATACATATATATATATATATATATATATATATATATATATATATATATATATATATATATATATGCATATATATATATATATATATATATATATATATATATATATATATATATATATATATATATATATATATATGTGTGTGTGTGTGTGTGTGTGTAAAACAAATACATGGAGAATGAAAATAGGGAATATAAGATTGAGTCTTACAAGTTTCTTGATACTTCTTCAAAAGACGGATTTATAGAACGAGGTTTCTTCACATTTATAGGTACATTTAACATATGACCATGCATATATAGAGACTTATGGAACAATGACGCTCCCATACCAGAGATCATACATCATTAAACACCTGGTAGAAAGGGTCCTTTTTGATAACCGGTACTTTTTTTTTCCTTCCAGAGCAAGGTCGACACTAATAGCAAACAGGGAGAGATGAGAACTGCAGGATTGCATCATTTTGGAGGAAATGGAGAGCGGGTTGTTGTAAATAATTACCCGGGGAAAAAAGGGATATTGAGCTTAAACAGGTTAACATTAGTGTGGTAGAGAAAGTTATATAACAAAAACTGTTATATAAAAATACCGTTGTATTGTACAGTAGGTACCAAAACTGATGCAACAAAAGGCAAAATTCAACCTACGTACTTAGAATGAAAGCTCCTAAGGGGTTGCCTGTCATCGTATTTCCTTCGAATTATTGTCATCCTCTTTATCTCATGATAAGTATCAATGATTAACTGTACAACCACTGAAGGCATTTCCCTATGGCATAGTCTATATGAGTTAAATAATTGTGTATTGAAAGAGAGAATGATAAATAATTTCCCTGCAAAAACATCTGCGGTTCTCAATATGTGATATAAATTGTTCAACATTCAGTGAGAGAAGGAACCACCGAGTGCAAGACCATTGGCCTACTGTGGTTGTGAATTAGTTTTATAGTGTTATATCAAAAACTATTATGCTTTCTTTTTATGAAGCGCAAATAAGCTCAGCAACTGATTAAATGGAATAGGAATAAGACTCCAGCTGCTGTGAGAAAAGAAAATCTAGATCAAAATCACATGCTCGGGTAACCTTGGATAAAAGGTTAGGTCTATTTCAATAACCAGGATAAGTGAGAAATTGGTTAAGTCACTCTCGAGGAAATTAAATTCTGTTATTGACAATTCAAGTTTTTAAACAAAATATTGCATATATCTTTTTTTATAGATAAATGTGACGAGTTATATATATATATATATATATATATATATATATATATATATATATATATATATATATATATATATATATATATATATATTTATTTAACAATATTTCAAAACGGTACCCTTACTGTATATGTTCATTGGGAATTTTTATTATTCTTTGACTTTTTAGTTTTAAGAGATCTTTAATGTATATATATATATATATATATATATATATATATATATATATATATATATATATATATATATATATATATATATATATATATATATATATATATATATATATATATATATATATATATATATATATATATATATATATATATATATATATATATATATATATATATATATATATATATATATATATATATATACATATATATATATATATATATATATATATATATATATATATATATATATATATATATATATATATATATATATATATATATATATATATATATACTGTATATATGTATATGTATACATACATATATATATATATATATATATATATATATATATATATATATATATATATATATATATATATATATATATATATATATATATATATATATATACATATATATATATATATATATATATATATATATATATATATATATATATATATATATATATATATATGTATATATATATATATATATATATATATATATATATATATATATATATATATATATATATATACATACATATATATATATATACATATATATATATATATATATATATATATATATATATATATATATATATATATATATATGTATATATATATATATATATATATATATATATATATATATATATATATATATATATATATATATATAATGTAGAAAAATATGAAATGTATATCTCTTCATATAATCTACTATAAAATCACGAATGCTTCTGTAAATATACTTGGTAGCATTTTTTAAGAGATTGCCAAGATATGTTAAAACATCTTTAGTATTTACCCAAGAAAGTAATTAATCATATGATAAACCAATAGGCGAGAGTAAGACTCAACGATGGTAGTTTTTAATGTATTCTCACAACACAGTTTTATAGGTTGTGGGCAATCGAGCATGTATTTATAAAAGTCAAGATAATGAAACCTAATTAATGGGAAACCATGTTTAAGCTATAACCATCGAGATATCCAAAACAACCCAGTTTATTGAATCACAAGCTGAAAAATACATTTCCTTGACTACTTAGATAGGCATAACATTTAGAAAATATTAAATGCGCATATAATTTGGGTTTCATTTTTTTCTTTTTTACACCAACTTGGGTCCTATTTATTTTTCATTGTATTAGAGGCTAAACTTCTCTGTTTCATCAAAAAAAATCATAATATCCTTCGCTATAGGACTATAAGAATGGAATATCTGTTTACACATCACATTAAACCAATGCTATTGCATTTGGATCCTACTGCAAATATTCTATGTCATTTCTGGGAGCTGCTGATGTTTCTACGTGGAAATACCTTTCTTTTTTAATAAACAATTATCACAATTAGAATTGACCATTCATTGGGGAAATACATTCTGTAGTTTGAAAGTTAGTCACCGATACTTATTATTAGATAGAAAAAAATGACAAAAAGTGGCATAAAGTAAAATAACTGGCAACTTCACAAGAGACTTACTGGAAGGAATTCTACTTACAATATGTTCTTCCCTCAAAAATTACTGTTCTGATACTTATGCATTGGGGTCATGGCCTGAGCAATTGTAGGCACTGACTGGTGATGGTATTCAGGGCATGCTCCCGCTGCTAGTAGGGCATGGCTGGTAATTCATTAGTTGGATAAATTATGATACGTTAGTGTCATTGGTCGAAACCGAAGCCATATATAAAGTAGAATCCGAATAGTCAGTTCATATATGTATATATCTGAATGAAATACTACACAAAAATTATCTCTCCAATCTAGTGGCTTTCAAGGTTGATTATATTTAGTGTTTGCCAGATTTTTCCTTCATATTCCATTGATACTAGCATGGTTTTATGCATCTTCCCTAAACTAATTGATAATACACTATATCAAATAAGTTTTATCACATTGCACTAATTAAACAGAGGTAATGTGTGTATTCCTATGACGGAAATAAAATTTCAAATTGTTCAGTTTCTGTAGTTTGAAACAATTACTATACTTTGAAATAATTAATATTACCTTACTTCTCTCATATGATTGGTATAAATATCATGGTGATATGGGTGCATCATATGTTAAATTGAATTTGCTTGGTAGAGCTTTCAGTGTAAAAAAAAAAAGAGAGAAAAAAAAA
>NC_090747.1:36451758-36466042 GCF_036898095.1 Palaemon carinicauda | reverse complement strand
CAACAAAACGAAAATAAAAACATATTGTCCCTCCTACCATCCTAAAAATCTCTGGAATACAATAGGCCCCCTTTATAAGCTAAATCTTGCAACATAAAATGTCAGGGAAAAAGATCTAAGTCTTGATAATAGAAGATATAAAAGAAGTAAATTATGATATAAAAGGATAAAGTGAAATTAGACCTGGGGGAGTATATGTAGAATTAGGGCCACATATTTTTCTTCAGAGGATATGGATGGTGAAAAGAAAATGAAGTGGGTTCACATATTAATAAAATCTAACAGGTAACATAGAATATGTTCGTAGTACCAATGAAAGAATTGCTTGATTGATTATCAAACTAAGTAAGAAGTATAATCGGAATATCATTCAAACATATGCATTTAAAACATCATATACAGAGGGAAAAATATTTTTTTTATGAAGAATTGGATATATCTAGAAAAAAAAAAATATTACTCAGTGTATTTTTCTTTTAGGTGATTCCAATGCTGAAGTGAGTCGAAAAAAGAGACGAGAAACAGAAGAATGTAAACTTTTTACTTGGTACAAGGAATGGCAGGGGAGACATGCTTGTCGAGTTTGCTGAAAGAAAAAATTTCAAATATGAACATCTTCTCTTATAAAAGCGAACATAGGAAATGGACAAGGAGAAGCACAAATAGAGAAACCTAAAAGACAGATTTCATTCTCGGTGAAAAAGTCATATTAGGTAAGGATGTGACAGTGTTAAATACGTAAAATTTAAGCAAAAAATAGACTTGGGAGAAGCAAAATTATTTAAAACTAAGAAAGGAAATAAAAAATAATTCAGAAAGAAAATAAACGTTCATTCTATAAGAAAAAAATCGGAATGAGTTTAGTTTAGCAACACAAAATAGGTAAATCCCAGTCACCTGAAAAAAATGGAAGTAAAGCAGAAATTAAAATAAATATAACAAAATCTTTATTAGAATCAGCACAAACAATAGTTTGAAAAGTTCCTAAATAAGATAAAGGAAAGTTATTGGAAAAGAAAAATAAAACTAATAAAGAAAATTTAGAAATAAGAAAGAAAATACTATTAGCAGAACTATCGAAACCAATAAAAATAATTTTATAAACAAACTATTCATAAAACCATTCAGACCAAATTTGAGGAAAACACTAAAGAAAGGAAAAAGCACAGAATTGATGAAAAGTCTATTTGGAATACGGCAACAATACTCCTTTCCTTTAAAAAAATAAAATGGAAATATTAACTACAATTGAGCTTGATTGAAACAAAATGCAGCCCATTTCTATATATTGCTATACAATAGTAATTTATGAAATATCTTTGCAAATAGAAATAATGAAACACCTGAAAAGGTTAATGTAGAAGTAAAGAAAGTATTGAAACGTATGATAAAAGGGCAATGCAACGGGTTGAAGATGGCCCAATCAGTGATTTTATAATAGATGGAGGAGATTTACATAGTAGTAAAACTCGCCAGAAGACTGGAAGAATCTATACATATGGGTTGAAAAAATTGAAAGAGAGACACGAAAGCCTGAAAAATTACCGCCCAGTAAGTTTACTGGCCATAATATATAAAAAGAAAAAATATTTACATAGATCATATTAAGCCGAATAGACAGACAGGTACTCTTTAATTAACCAGGAGACCATCAAGCTTTAAAAGTGGGCATTATACTGACCATACACTTGTATTTAAAGAATTAATGGAAAAAACCAATAGCTCATGACAAACCACTATATATGGCATTTATAAGACGATGAGAAAGCTTTTGATTCTGTAAAAAATCTCAGCAGTAATGAAGCCCCTTAAAGAACATGGAATAGAATATTCTATAGTAGAACACTTAAAGATATCTATAAAGGAAGTACAGCAATCCTATAACTACATGAAGGTAATGGGAAAATCCGATTGAGATGAAACAGGGCTACCCAATCTTTGCTAAACTATTTACAGCATGTCCATAACGTGTGAATATAGTTTTCTAGTGTTGCATTGTATTCATGAGGACGTTGATAGTGTTATTCTCTGCAACATATATCTTTAAGCATTCAGTCAGTCAGTCATTCGTGTGGTATTATTTCGGATGCTTTCTTGGAGTCTAACCATGACTTACTCAGGTTCCTTGTCCTTTTCTTACTATTCTTTATTACCATTTTGTCTTTTAGTAACTGGAATTTGTACCTCTGCATTTCCTGCTGCATTCTGTTTGCTGGCTGTGTTTGTTTCCTCCAGGTAGATGTATAGCCTTTAACAGATGATGCCTGTAAGCAAATTCCGCATTATTGGCAGGCAGGTAATTGGTCTAGAGTTTTTTGTTACGCTGCTTTTTTTTTTTTTTTTTTTTTTTTTTTTTTGCCTTTTAAAATTAGAAAAGTTCATCCTGTGATCATCGATTCATTTACTTGTCGTTTCGAATACAGTGCTGGGGTTGTTTTGCTATTCTTTTATATAACACTGAGAATTTTAAGCCCGGAACCATGAACTTCCTTAGGGCCCTGTGGCTTTTGAGTTTAGATTATTTTCCGGTGGTTCTTTTGATCCTTATAGCTATTTTTATGATATCAGAGAACCTTTTGTAAACTCCTCCATTCTCATTACTTTTAATATCCTAAGGACATTTTGTTTGTTTATTGTGTTCCATATGTCTTGACTCGGTTCAAGAGGCGATACAATCAGCCATCTCAGTAACACCAAATCTATGTGCAATTCTAACACTGTCTGACACCTCATACACAATTCTAAATCGAAAAAAGCATCGGTGATTTCCACCTAGGTTACTATTAATATCAGAAATACTGAAGAAAGAGAGCAGAGTCTAGAACTGTTGAGATAATCTTAAAGCCTCTGAATAGAGCAAGATATCAACTCCTAAATGTAAATGTAAAAGTCTTAGGCTTTTTTGTATACTTATTTCTGTGATTGAGTAACTTGTTTTTTTTTTATTAGAATGTTATAGTAACTTTTTGTTATTTCCTAACTGATTTCTATATCAAGTGCCCTTGACTAAGACATGAGAAATCATAGACTTTATCCATTATCTTAATAACTTAGTCTCTCTCTCTCTCTCTCTCTCTCTCTCTCTCTCTCTCTCTCTCTCTCTCTCTCTCTCTCTCTCTCTCTCTCTCTCTCTCTCTCTAATCATAAATATCTGCCTATAATGAAATGGCCGTTAAGTAACAAATTTTCAATAATACAATACCTTTCAATGAAAAATTCTTTATTTGAATATAAGACGGTCAGTGAAATTTTCTATCTCACTTTTTCATTCATTCATCAGTTCGTTTGCTATATAAAAAATTAATTCATCATTCATCTAACAAAAAAGAAAAAAAAAACAGTGAATCGGTTATCCAGCCTCTCATTGAAAATACAAGAATTAGAATGTATTTGTGGAAAAATCGTTCTGAAAATGAGGCGATTCCAGTAAGATGTTACTAATTATTATGTTAAATGAGAGTAGCTGTTTTCGGCAGGAAATACTATAAAATGAAAATGTAATAACACAGATTATTTTCTATGGTAGGTCAACTGATATGCCCTATAAGTCTTTCATATATTACACACACAAATAAAGAAACATACATATATACAGTGTACAGACCGCCTACAGATGTTTACTTCATGGTATGAAAATTAATATATTATCAAGTATAGAGATGTAGTGATAAAAAGTTGTAGAGGATTTCTATGCTATGCTATGCAATAGTGATATAAGAATTAACTACACCAATAGAGATAATGAAACACCTGAGACGGAACCAGACGCAACAGTAGGAGAAGTATAGTACTAAAATGCATGAAAAGAGGCAAAGCAGTATGAGAAGATGGCTAAACAGTTAGGGGAAAGGTTCATACTTATAAAACTCGCATAACTTTACACCAAGTGTCTGCAAGAATCATCTATACCTACAGCTTGGAAAAACTTTATCATAATACTAATTCACAAGAAAAGTAAACACAAAAGATCTGAAAAATTACAGCATAATAACTCACTCTTTATAATATATAAAATATTTAAAAATATCTTATTCAGCCGAATAAAAAGACAACTGGACCTCAAATAAAACAGGAAAAGTCATGCAAAGAGGCAAAGCAGCAGCAGATGGTTTCGTAATAATATATATAATAATAGATGGAATATATTTCATAGTAGTGAAACTGGTTGCATCTTAAACAAAATGTTTACAAGAATGCTTTATATCTACAGCTTGGAAAAAAAAATTTTCATCATACTAATAAATAAAAAGAGAGGCAGAAAAGATTTGAACAATTACCGCCCAATAATTTTACTCTACATGGTATGTAGGATTTTTCAAAGATCGTATTAGACAGATAGAAAGATGGCTAAATTTTGATCATCCAAGAAAGTAGGCAAGCTTTAGAAGTCGATATTCAACAACTAATCATATCCATGTAATTGAACAGCTAATAGAGAAATCAACCGAATATAACAAAACACTATATATTCAATTTCTAGATTATGAGAAACCTTTCACTTCTGTCAAGACTTCAGCATTAATGAAAGCCCTTTCAAACCGGTAAATAAATGAATCTTATTTAAGAAAACTTGAAGATATCCATACAGAAAGTAAATCAATCCTAAAACTACAGTACATGTATATTTTGAGAAAATGTAGATAGAAAAAGGAGTTAGGCAGGGAGACCCCATCTCTCCTAAAATATTCAGAGGTGTACAATAAGCTATAGAAAATAGATACTCGTAAAAAGTAAGTATTACCAGTAATCTGAAATACCTTAACAACTTAATATTAGCGAATTCTTTAGTTCCATTTAGTGAATAATTGAGCATTCACAAAAGATTATAGAATATTTGAATAGAAAAAGCGGAAATGTAGGGTTAACCATTAATATAAGTAAAATTAGGAGATATTAAATGAAAATTCAGAAATTGAACAAACAAGAGTTATCGACAATTCTCTCGATATGTTAATGTATATATGTACTGACAAGAGAGAGTTAGTGTTTTTAAGGGATATGAAACAGAAAAGTATTGTATGCATGGGATGGAGAGCTTTTGATAACAAAAATAAGTTATGAAAAGTAAAAGCCACTTTTATAAAAAGTTAAGTATTTCAATAGAAGGTCATACCAGTATAAACTTTTGCATAAAGAAAACCTAAAGCCGTACTAAATCCTTAGAACATGAGCTTGTTACAACCGAAAGTGACAGGAAAACAGCAATTATATTCATATATATATATATATATATATATATATATATATATATATATATATATATATATATATATATGTGTATATATATACATATATATATATATATATATATATATATATATATATATATATATATATATATATATATATATATATATATATATATATATATATGTATATATATATATATATATATATATATATATATATATATATATATATATATATATATATATATATATATATATACACTGTCAAACTCCTCAGAAATTCAGACGGATGCAAAAAGATTGTATAAAGATACATCTACAATGCTAGAGCATTTCATAGCTGCATCTCTAGTGTGCATTGCAAAATTCTGGACCTTCGTCATATGCCATTGGGTAAAAAAAAAAAGAAGCAATTGCAATAATTGGGAGATTTGACTTTTACTGTAAAAAAAAAAATAATAAAAAAAATAAAGGATTTCGTGGTATATTACCACTTCCTGACCTGCAGTAGAAGTCCTATGAATAAGTTATGTCTATGGTTGGTGATTATCCATTTGGATTTTTTTCTAAAACTTGGTCATATCATTAACATGTTCACCCTGGATAAGTTACCACAAATATCAGGTCATAAAATTCCAACCATGTCTCAGAAAAGAGACTCCCTCTTTTAACTCCTTCATCTATTATATGCAAACTCTCTTTTCTTCCCAAATCCGTTCGAACAGCCTTTTCGTAAAAGTTTTAAAAACAAAGTTAATTGCAAATTTATAACTCCTTCGAACAAGTTTAATTAATTCCGACTGATATGCTCCATTTATAAGGCCACTTCCACTTAGAACTCCGTCACTCGGAAACTAAAGCCAATTCAGAATAGTTTTATCAAGGGACAAACCCTCACGATACTCTTAAAAGCGTTCTGCTAATTCTCAGGTGGCTATCAGCTACCAACTAACTAGCTGGTACCTAACGCTTTACAGGATAGGAGAAATTAGTAATGATCACATACTATATGCGTGTGCCCAAAACTGCTTGTGCCACCAAGCCTATATGTATTGGTGTGCTACTGTCTTAAGCACACATTTGAGTATGAGTTGTTTTCAGATGTATTTAAATGGTTTACTAAACACATATTAGTGGTTTTTAAGTTTTATTGTGAATAAACAACTGAGTTAAACATCTCCATCACTGGAGGAAGCTGTGTTGGTCCACATGACCAATTCTGGTGAAGTTTAGATATGAACTGAATAAATTACCGATATCACAAATATCGTATGCTTGCTTTTTCTTAACCAAGTGACGGAATCGGAAGACACCTGCATCCGGTGACGTCACAAACTTTCACACGAAGAGACAATGTGTTGACACTAAGAAAGAATGGCAACTTAGCATCTTACATCCTGCTTGCAATTTGAGTGACCATAGCAAATCTCACGGTCAGCTCTTCCAACCAACATGACATATTACGTCATTTGTTTTAAACATGTAATATTACTATTCTAACTATTACATAAGCTCGGCCAGCTATCTCAATTTTTTTTACAAAAATTTAACAACAAGCCGAAACATGGTTATTAGGTGTGACTGGACATACGTATCATTCTTTGTTCAAAACTAGCTATATCCAACTGAGGACGAATGTCCAAATAGGCACATCAAAATTAATAACAATAATGCATACAAAAAAGATATTACCAAAGCAAAAAGAAAAGCGCATGATAAAACCAAGATCACATATATGGTACATTGCTAGCAAATGATTACATGGTACCAAAAAACAAAACAAATTCTGACTTACAAATGATTCGGTAACTTGATAAAGAATAATTGTTACCTTTGTCAGAAACAAGATACTCAATTTTTAGTGCACAAATACGAATTCCTGGTACGTACACGTACCACGGTTTCGTACATATATATGTATATTTATATATAGGGCTGATACATTTTATTAGATGCCCATAGATTCTGTTATATATCTTATATTTTTTTTTTTTTTCTCTTTTCTTTTTTAACATTCCGGCTTATATATTTTTATTAGATGCCGAGAGAAAAAAATGATTTATATCCTTTTTTATTTTATTTATTTTTTTAAATGTTATTTTAAATGTATTTTTAACAATGCAAATGTAGAGAATTTCTTTAATTACATATTACTAGCGTACTAATCAGCTTTTCATACAAACATCATCCTGACAAATTACTCCCTTAGCGAATGAGGTGGCCACTCATACAGCTTTGAACTGGATCAGGTAGGGGGTATTGTCAGGGCTATTCAACTCGTTCCTTTGTAGCTGCTTGCTGTGCCGTAACCTACGCCAAACAAGGATGTTCACGGCGATAAAAATTAACACCGTTACACAAAAACTAGCCAGTAATGTAGGGTGAAGAATCTCTTTGTAAGTCGGTGACAGGTGGTCCTTTTCGGTAAGTTTCATTAAGCGTTTTGCCACACTTCCTTTATAGGGGAGAGGAAGTGCGGGCATTGTAGAGGTCCACGTGAAGTTCGCGAAGTAAGCTCGTTCTCTGATGATTGTCCGTAGGCCAGTCACCATGGAATTCGGGGAAGTCCCGATACAGCCATCTGCTGCGACGAAGATGTTGTTGAAGGATGTGGATCCGTCAGGGCATGATACATTGAAGCCGTCCTTGTCGTATCGTATCCACGAGCCATTATTTAGTCTGCAATTGAATTCTTTATTGTCAAAGGGATAAAGCTTATCCAGACAATTTTCACTTGTATGGGAGAGAGCACCGTCTAGCACTATACCTAACTCGCATGAATCCATCAAGTTTTTACGGAATTCAAATGAGTCAGCTGTGCATATTTTTCTATCCATTGCGTCTGAACAGTGAGTTAATTGATGTAAGTCTTTAATGACCGTATATGTTTCCTTGTCTGGGGAAATCAATACGTGTCCTGTCAAACTGGATATTACTGGATTTGAGTGATACGTCATGAAAGTCGGAAATGGTGATATCCTGTAAGATTGCCAGGCATCAGAAGAATCAAAGGGAATCGTAATCCTAATCTTGTTATTATCTACGTTTACTGTAATTAGGCTGTAATAAAATTCTAACCTATGTTCGTCTAACAAAGGAACATAGCCTAGTTTATCCCTAGTGTTCTCCAGAACTAATTTTAAGTAACGTATAGGCAACAAATGGGGCGACAATACACCTTTAGTTGCTAACGTGATAGCTTCTACATAATCCTTGGATTTCTCAATGAAATGTGCAATTCTGTTATGTATGTGATCTATCTTTGAATCATAATACGTTAATGTTGCTAACAAATCCTGTACTTCCATAATTTGAACGATATTATCTGAATGTTCATTTAACAAATCCATAATTTTATTGATTGAAGCTAACTGATCTCTTAGTTCTGACATAATCAATTCATCTTTATGAGTCAAGAACTCAATTTTCTTATTTTGATTACTAATTTTAAGACGATTGGAAAGTCCTAAACCTAAACTTGCAACAGACCCAAAGATGCTTAATGCAGCATAAATGAACGGATTCCGTCTTTCTTTTTGTTCGTGTCCTACAGTCCACATCAAAAGGTCATAAGCCAAAGATCCTGTCTCTCCAGTCTTATTTTTCAAGTCATCAGATAGCATCTCTGCAACTTTTAATGTTGATCCAAGCAAACTCTTAGTAGTCAAATGAAAATGTCTCCTATGCAACTCATCCAATGATGCAGAAAACCTTGAAATGGCAGTTCTTAAGCTAGTGACATCATTCTCTTGAAGAAAAATTGCTTGCATATGCACTTCGACAATTACGTTGGTTGATGTAATAAAAATGTCTTCTTGTCTTTCAACTATATTTCCATATTTAAAATATATATTCTTAGTCTTAGAACTCATCCCATACGAAAAAAATGTCTGAGCGAACAATATCACTCCCAACAACAAAAAATTCATCTTGGAAACCTGTAACGAGAAAAAATATATGTAATTACTCCTGTATTAAAAAGAAAACTTTTAGTCACAAAAATTAAAATTTTTCCTCACTTCTTTTTAATTTCTTATGTGAGACAATGGTACTATTCTCTCATCCGTGGGTTGGGCTACGTTTTGAATTCTAAACCTATTGGCCGTTAATGTTTCCAAAATGTTAAATGGGCCTTCAAACTTAGGTGTTAGTTTATAGTTGAGCCCTTTTCTGACATTGATTTGAATATAGATGTTATCACCCACGGTATATGTTTTAGTTGGTTTCGCTATTTTATCATGATTCCTTTTCATTATGATTTGTGATTCTTCTAAATTCTTTCGAAGGATATCATATCGACTTATACTTGCATTTATACATTCTTTTAAAGGATTTGATAGATTAGTTGTAGGCGTTAATACATGGAAAGGTGTTCTAACTGGGGTACCATACAATGCTTCATGCGGTGACATTTTAATTGATATATGATATGAATGATTCAGAGTACTCAGTGCCGCCGGTATTGCAATATCCCAGTTGGGGTCTGATCCCCCTAGTGTTACCCTTAATATATTTAATATCTTCCTATTTGCTCTTTCCACTAGCCCATTCGACTCTGGGTGATATATCATGGTATTGACCTTCTTTATGTTGAGGAATTCACACAATGAGGTAAGAAAGTGATTATTAAATTCACCACCCGAGTCTGAGATTATCATGTGTGGAATTCCATGTTTACAAATGTAACACTCGTAAAACTTCCTAGCGCATTCAATCGCAGTTTTAGTTTTAAGCGCTATTAGTTCTTTATATCGAGTTAAAGCATCTATAATTACTAAGAGGTGCTTATTTCCTCTGTCTGACTCGTAAAATCCTGTTAACAAATCTAAATGTATTCTTTCAAAGGGTTGATTAGGAACAGGATAAGCTCCTAAGCTAACAGGTGTTTTCGTATGCCCTTTGTTTTCCTGACATGTGCGACAATTAGCTATGTGTCTTTTTATATCTGTAAGCATTGTATGCAAATAAAACAATGATTTGGCTTTCTGTGACATTAATGAGAACCCAGGGTGTCCATGTAATGGATTTGAATGCAACCAATTCAGGACAGTGGAAACAAGTGAGTTTGGTACTACTACCTGGTCGTTAGTTACATGTGGTGTATTGCGGGTTTTCCTTGTCACAGTCCTACACAGAATATTATCTTTGATTACATAATTCTGCTGCTTATACTTTATATATTCTTTTTCTTTATGATTGCCTTTCAAAGCATTTATAATTGTTTCTATTTTCTGATCTTTTCTTTGCTCAGTCTGTAACAATTCAGCACTCCAGCCTAAATCTTCTTGTTCAGATATTGTTTTTACAATAGGCATGGATGTTGATATATCTATTAATTCAACTAAAGACTCCGTACAAGATGACACGGGGTTGCGTGATAATGCATCCGCAATGATATTTGCTTTCCCAGGTAAATACCCGATTCTTGCGCCAAAATCTTGAATGATTAAATGCCACCGAGTTCGTTTAGGGCTGTGATTGAAGCCTTTAAAGAACTCTGTTAGTGGTTTATGGTCAGTAAGAACCTTAACGGGATAACCGTAAATTATGAACTTAAAATGCACTAGCGAATTAACAATAGCTAGTCCTTCCTTGTCTATTACTGCATACTTACTTTCGGAAGTTCTCAATTTTCGAGAATAGAAAGCTATCGGGAAAAACTGTTTATCATATTGCTGAAGCAATACCCCTCCTACTCCTAAGTCTCAGGCGTCTGTTGCAATGAAGAATTCCTTACCGAAGTCAGGAAATTTTAAGATAGGAGAACTACACAGTTCATCTTTCAAAGTATTAAACGCCTGTTGATGTTGCTCAGACCATATGAAATCTACGCCCTTCTTCGTAAGATCAGTTAAAGGAGCGGCTATTATTGAATAGTTGCGTATAAAACGCCTGTAATATCCACTACAACCCAGAAATTGCTGTATTCCCTTGACATTAGTAGGTATGGGAAAATTACGTATAGCCGACACCTTATCATGGACTACTTTAAGACCTTGGCTTGACACCATGAAACCCAAATATATTAATTCTGTTTTGAAAAATTCACACTTACTAATCTTTACCCTTAAGTTATGTTGTCTTAATCTCTGTAGTACTAGTTCTAACTTACGTAGATGTTCCTCTAAGGTGTTGGAAAAGATTACAAGATCATCCATATAGGCATGCAATATATCCCCTAACAAGTCTCCAAACACTATGTTAATCATTCTTGTAAATGTTATAGGAGCACAACGTAAACCAAAAGGCATCCGTAAAAATTCATAATGTCCCCTGGCTGTGCTGAAGGCTGTGTATGGGATACTATCTTCTTCTAATGATATCTGGTGAAAGCCTTTAAGTAAGTCCAAACTGGTAAAATATTTATTCTGACCTAACAAAGACAAAATATCGTCAGTACATGGCACTGGGAATCGATCAGGGATCGTTTCCTCGTTTAGACGACGAAAGTCGACGCAGATACGCCATGTTCGATCTTTTTTCGGTACAACTATTAAAGGAAAATTATAAGGGCTATTTGATTTTCTAATGACTCCTTCCTCTAACATTTTACCTACTTCATCATTTATTTCATTCTGGAATTTCATAGGGAGTCTGTACGAGGGTACATATATAATTTTCTGTTTGTCTTTTAACCTTATTTGATGCTCGATCACATCTGTTTTTCCTAAGGATCCATCCGTAGTGGAAAAGATATCTGTATATTTATTTAAAAGTTCAAAAATTTTCTGCTGAATTTCTTCGTCTTGAATGTCCTTACTGATTTTATTTTTAATAGATCGTAAAAGGGATTCATCCGCAACTGATTGAGAGTGATTGATTTCAGCAACGGTAAGAATACGATGTTTATAAACTTCTACATCCAAGATATGTTGATTTTTGTGAATTACTAAAGTGTTATTTAAATGATTACAGACTTCGATATTACATTGCTGATGTGAGCCTACTGTATAAATAGCTTGTGTGACAGACAATCCGTTAGTTTTCAAAGTATCGGAAAGGATTAATATTTCAGATCCCGGTAGTGTTTTCTTTATTTGCACTATTAAATTCGAAGGTATGTTTGGTTCGATATATTGCGTGCAAGATGATATTACGGGTGAACGAGAATTCTGCTGGGTCGCGTATATTATTTCTTTATTAGTGAGACAAGTTATTGGTTCTTCAACGTACGTTACGGTTACATTTGTCGTCTCCTTTTTATCCAAAACTGACTTTAAAGTATTAGAAGACTTATAGAATTTCCCTTTGATATACACGCCGTGCTTTGCAGGAGCTAAGATAATGTTTTGATTTCCCATAGATGGGTATCCTATAATTACAGCTGGATACATATTAATGTTTTTCACAACAACAAATGTATCGGCAAACGTGCGATTACCGACTCTGAACTGAATATGAGTTATGCCTATGACGTTTAATTCATTATTTCCTATACCTGAAAGTCTGATTCCTGATTTTTCAATCGGAAAGTTCGAAAACAACAAATGATGCGTCTTCAAATCCATAATATTACGTGGACTACCAGAGTCAAAAAATAACGTAAAGGATTTGTGTTCTAAATTTACAGCATATAAGGTTGGCCGTAACTCATTTTGGCTTATTATTGTATGAATACGTTGCAAATCTACGGGAGCATGCACTGTTTTACTTAATTCGGCCGTGTGTTTCATAGGAAAATCTATTGTCTCACAATTATCTGATAAAACATTAAATTGATTATTCAATACTATTGATGTTGACATAAATGACCTTGACCCAACATCACTCTCTTCCCCTCTAGAGTTAACTATGTGGTATTTGCTTTGCTCTGCACATTCTGAAAATTAGGCTGACTTTGCGAGGTCTGGTTTGACGGCCCAGGCTCAGCGATATTTGAAGAAGTGTTTGTTTGTTTCGGACTCTGAACTGCATTGACATTTTGTTGTTTCTTCTTATTGTTAAAATGATGATTTTTCTTTTTATTTCCATATGGAACTGACTGTGGAATTGACTGTGTATTTCTAGGATATTGTTGTGTCTTACGCGCGTAACATTGACTATAAGAATGTGATGCTGTGTTGTGAACTGAACAAAATTTCGTTCTACAGTCTGCGCTTATGTGACCTTGACGTTTGCAGTTGTAACACGTCACTCCCGCTACTGGATTATTAATTACGTTCACTGTTTGTGGTTTTGTTTCATTCTTAGCAAAAATTGAGTTAACACGGGATCGAGATCTGGACACTTGGACATGTGTTTCTTTATCTGTTTATAGACATCCAATTCCGTACTTGCAGGCATTAACTTCTTATCAAAGCACCGTACTAAAGCTTCAGGCAACATAAGTGTCATGCAAGTTAAATACATTAATCGTAAAAAATCTTTCACGGAGATATTATCGTTAGTAACCCAAGTGGAATTACCTAAAATGTCCTGATATTCGTTAAGCCTATCAGCTATGAGAGCTGCTCTCTCAACAACATTAAGCCGATTCATAGTGGCTTGATTAAGTGTATTTCGTAACGTTAACACTACATCTAAAGCTTCCTCACCCCCATAGATCGCGCGTAACCTAACTTTGAAATCATCCCAAGTAACTGCTTCCTGAAATGAAACACCTCTTAAATACGCACTCGCATCCCCCTTAGAAAAATCTATAAAACTTTTAGCTTCTTGTAATTGTACAAAAGGATCTACGATTTGTTTGGCATTTAAATGGGCATCAACGGATGAAATCCATGACTCCACATTTTGTGGCAAGAACCCGTTGACACGGCCTTGAAAAGGAAGGATTGCTGACCTGGCATTTACAAGCGTCACAATTGGAGGAGGATTAGCCTGGCCTACACCACTAGGTCCAGGGGTAGGGCTGACAGGAGGAGCCATGACTGCTGTATTCTTTTTTTTTCTATCTCTTTGACCCCTTTCAATCCTATCAAAATATCTATATGAGTACAGACGCCCACTGCGTAAACGCATATGTATAATAAAATTCCCCCAACAATGTTACTAATCCCAATACATTTCCCCCCAAGAGTTTATGAAAGAAAAAGGAATTAGCACAAAGAAAGAAAAATTCTAAATGAGAATTCGGAGTTTCTTATAACAAAGTT
>NC_090747.1:36427923-36432923 GCF_036898095.1 Palaemon carinicauda | reverse complement strand
ATTTGCATGCGATTTAACAAGATTATCTAAGGCTGCATCAGATTAGAGCGTGCGATAAAAGGTTCCATGAACTGAGGGAATACAATGACATACTGCCTATCATCCTGACCCCCGTCTAAACAGAATCTTTGGCTAAATATATCCATCGCAGTATCTTTAGATTATATCTTACCCATCGAATTTCTGCGTTTGACAGTCTCAGAGGTACCAGGAGTTAGGGGTTAGTATTAAATAACTATTAGCATGATTAAAATAGATTATTTTTCTCTTTATTGAAAAACAGCCATTTTTTCTTATTTATATGTGTTCTAAGAACATCAAGATTACCTACGCATAGGCAGTAGATAACACAATATTTTATACAAAAGAACGTGTATCTCTGTTGAGAAGAAAAAAAAATCTTTCTTTTTCAGTGTATACCAATCTGGGACGCTTTCACATACTGATGTTGTAAATGGATTAACGTCATGAGGATGGATCCTAAGAGAGTAGTTAGATTCTTCTATTGTTTTTGGGTAATAAGTGAAGGAATTAGGGCAGTGGTTCCAAGCTTAATGAAATATTTCAATATGAAAATCTCGATATTTTGTGATACATCTGAGTAATCATATAATAATTTGCAATGTAAAATGCTGACATTGTGTTGAGAATAAACTTATTCAATCCTACTACGAAACTAAAGACATTGGAAATACAAATGTTACAAGGTCAGCAAAAGTAAACCTTTGGGATGTGGAAAAATAATTAAAGAAAAGAGTAGGCAAATATAAAATAGAAATTTATACTCCCTTAGTGAAGTCGATAGAAAGTACGTAAATAAACCATTAAAGAAATTATATTCGAGCATGATATTTCCGGGACTATCCATCCAGTAGCGAGAAAAGATCTCACAAAGAGCGAGACTTCGTATAACCATTAATTATCTTCCATCCGTAAGCATACTTTTTTTCATAAATGTCCTGTAATTTTTAAGAAAAAAGCTCACTTTTAGTAATTTAAAACTCCAAGAAAAAAAATACTAGGGATGTATCCCTTTCAAATAGCAAGGATGTGAAAACTCTTTGGGTCCAACGCTCGGTGATTAGGAAAGGATCAGATATTGCGAGTTTGTCTTGTTTATTTCATCGCTTCGTCGCTAGGGTGAAGGAATACAAATGGTCGTCGGTTTGGTTAGAAAGGGAAGCTAATTGCCCGAGTCCGAAATTGGAACGTTGGAGTGAATGGCCCCATTGATTAGAAAGTTAATCTTATGCTGAAGGTGCATTGCGAAAAAGTAAAATGATTTTTCTTTTCAATAAAATCACTACAGTTTTCGATTATTATTATTATTATTATTATTATTATTATTATTATTATTATTATTATTATTATTATTATTATTATTATTATTATTATTATTATTATATATGATTGGTAAAACTTCAACTTGCATATTCCCTAGTCTTCTTAATTCAATTTATATATATTGGTACTGTTCTATATTTTCTTTTCTCGTATTGTCCACTCTTGAGTTCCATGGCCGTTTGACAGCTAGGATTGGTACTTTTTTCTAGTGCAATTTGGGAGATATTAACTTAGAAGTTGAAGATGTTCAGGAATGAATGTAAAATGATGTAGCAGTAATGAGAAGGCATGTACAAGAAGTACTAGGAGAGACATCTGGTATTGTGTGGGAGGAAAATAGGAGCTGGTGATGGGATATAGACATTGAGCAAGCAGTGAATGGTAAGAAGTAGATAAATAAGAGATGGTAAGAATCACAGGTACAGGAGGAGAGAGATATATTTATAGAGAAAAACATTGAGGTAAAGAAGATAGTAACCCAAGCTAAGGCTAATTCATAATGCTGAGATGTATAATGAGCTTGGGAAAAATTAAGGAACGAGCAAAATTATCAAACTGTCAAAAGGAAGAAATAGAATCACAAAAGGTATTCTACTCATTGAGCAAATGAATGACAGATATGCTGTGGTACTTAGAAAAGAAGAAGACATCTTTAAGCTATGGAAAGAGTACTTTGAACGCCTATTAAACAAAGAAAATAAAAGAAAAGTAAGAAAAGATGATTATGGGTATCGTAGTGGTGTTTTCTAGGCAGCAGGTAGGAAATATGCTGAAAAAGATGAAGAATGGTATGGCAACCGGACCCAACATGATCGCTGTAGTAGTATGGAAAGCAATAGGAGGCAAGGTGGTGGATATTTTATACGTTCTAATGATAAAGATACTCGACAAAGAAAATATACCAGAAGAGAGGTGAGAGTGTATATTTATCCCAGTTTTCAAAGGTAAAAAGGTAGTTCAAGAGTGTGGTAGCTACAGGGGTGTCAAAATAGTGTCCAACACCAGGTAGAATTTGGAAAGGATATTGGATGGCAGAATGAGAGGAGAGGTTGAAATAGGAAAAGAACAAATGGGATTTATGAAAGGAAGTAGAACCACAGATGGAATCTTTTGTATGAGATAAATGTTGGAGAAATTCAAGGAAAAGCAAAGAGATTTACAATCAATGTTCATAGACCTTGAAAAGGCTTATTACTGTGTCCAAAGAGAAAAAGTATCGAGCTGTCTGAGAAAGGATATGGTCCCAGAAAAGTATTTGTGGCTGATCCAAGGTGTATACCAGAGTTAGGAGCATTGACGGGGTGACGGAACGATTTGAGGTGAGAGCAGGATTGCACCAGGGTTCAGTACTTAGTCCAATATTCCATAGAGTAATAATTGCTAAGAGTGAAGAAGTTGGAGAAGCAGTACCATGGAGGATATTATATGCATATGTTATCGTTTTTTTGTGCTGAGAGAAGAGAATACCGGGAAATTAAGCTAGAATGGTGGAGAGGAGCACTACAGGACAGATGAATGAGAATAAGACAGTTCAAGACAAAATAGATGCGATCCACCAATGAGGGCGATGATGGTAGAGAAAGTAGCAGGTTAGGTGGAAGAGAAATAACAAGAGTAGAAAAGTTTCAGTACATGAGATCCACAATCAGTGTTGGTGGAAGTATTGAAGGTAAAGTAAAACACTGTATACAGACAGGCTGGAACAGCTGGAGAGCTGTGTCTGGACTACTTTGTGACAAGAGAGCACCACTAAGGCCAAAAAGGAAAATTCCAAAAGACTCTACTAAGAACAGCTATGCTCTAGGGTACAGAAATAGCAACCCAAGGATAAGTGATGAGAAAAAGATGGATAAAGCATATACTTGAATACTTAGGTTAATGTCTGGATGTCAAGAGCTCTTAGAGGGAAACCTAACCAGGTATAAAAAGGAAATAAGGAAATAAATAGGGTAAATGAGAAGTAATGAAGAATTAAAAGAAACGTATCTAAAAATGGTAACAACATTAAAACAGATCTTTCATATATAGACTATAGAAAGAGACTTATGTCAGCCTGTTCAACATAGAAACATTTGCTGCAAGTATGAAATTTTTAAATTTTACAGATTCAACTACTTGATTAGTAAGATCGTTTGACAACTTCGCCACAGCTGGAATAAATCTTCTAAAATACTGTATAGTATTTAAACTTCATGATGGAGAAGGCATGACTATTAGAATTAATTTCATACCTAGCGTTAAAAACAGGATGATACTGTATGGGAAAGATCTGAA
This sequence comes from Palaemon carinicauda, assembly GCF_036898095.1. Lineage (NCBI taxonomy): Eukaryota > Metazoa > Arthropoda > Malacostraca > Decapoda > Palaemonidae > Palaemon > Palaemon carinicauda. The sequence goes on along the minus strand of NC_090747.1, from coordinate 36,429,305 downwards.
TGTAAAGGATGGTCAGAAATATGAAAAATCTTATGCAGCATGCATGATTAACTAATAGCACGTCGGTACCAAAGATTAGCATGTAAAGCAGGAATAAGAAAACTAATAGAACATGTTCTTGCCCAGAAAATTAGGATGAAAATCTGCATCTGAATACCACACAGGAGAACACTACTCCAAACAATAAAGAAAGAAATAATTAAAACACTTTTTGTAAATAGATTGATCACTGAAAATCTTATATAACTTTCTCAGTAAGCCAACATTTTGTGCAATAGAAGAAGACACAGACCTAATGTGTTTCTGAAAAAATTAATGTGTTTACAAGAATCACACCTAAAATTTTTAAAGAATCATTCAGAGTTAAAGAAACATTATCAATGCTGAGTTCCCGATGTTGAGGAGCCAGTCCTTGATCTACTTACTGCCATACTTTACGTTTTGTTAGAATTCAACTTCATGCCTCATAATTTACACCATACACTGATTTGAGGTAGATCTCTGATAAGTGATTCAGCAACCCCAGTCCTACATTCGGGAAATGGAATTGATGCAAACAGAATAGTAAACTCAACAAATGTACCGAGCTTGTTTTGTTAAGCCCAAGGAACACCAGATATCACATTCCTATACTCACTATGATGCCCCTCGACAAATATTATTTGCGATCTAATGACTAAAAATTCAATAATGATGATAATGAAAGACCCACCCACTAACAACTGTTTTAGTTTGAAAACATAGGCCTCATGATAAGCACGATAAAAGTCAGTAATAAAATAAAGGCCTGTCATACGAAATTCCCTACAACAATAAAGAGATTTCTCTTCATAAGAGGAAACTTAAATATAAGTTTCAAAATCAATAAGTACTGAGGTTTATATCGGACTGAGACATCTTTTGGATATTGCAAATGAAGAAATATTTCCACTTGGAGGTGCCCAGTTTTTCTGTGTATAAAAATGACTCTGGAGAGGGACGTAACAGAGGTAGAGTAATGATGTTGGTGAAAAATAGACACAGCGAGGACATTGCTCAGGTGAACAGTGATGCAGAGGACCAGATTTGGTTGGTGTTATCATGGTGGCCAGGCCTGAAGCTAGGGAGTGTGTATTTACCTCCTGATGACTCAAATCTCTACCACCTAAGACACTATGTTGAGTTGGTGCAACAGGTTACACAGTTCGAGAATGCTCTGGTGATGGGAGATTTAATTGCATTTGCTGATGGGAGATAATCAGTGTTACGAGTATAGAGCTATTAGGGCCGAACGGTAAATACCCATGGCAAAACATTGTTAAATATTTTCCATAGTCATACTATAGGGGCTGACAGTTCCCTGGTGACCTATTGCTTAAAAGGCCATATACAGGGATATCCGA
>NC_090747.1:36417923-36422923 GCF_036898095.1 Palaemon carinicauda | reverse complement strand
TGACACGGGGAGACTTTCTTTAAGGTAAGGAGCACTGCCCTAGCTTCTAGAAAGTTTTATGAGAAAGGTCTTGAATAGCCTGGACCAAGTCCCCTGGACTTTTTTCCGATGAGAGTGACCTCCCCATCCCTCCTTTGAGGCGTCTGAGTGAATCGTCACCGACGGGGGAGGTGGCTGAAGAAGAACCTGACTTCTTTAGATGTCTGGCTTGGGACCAAGGCCTGAGAAGAGTACTTAGCCGAAGCGGCTGGTCTTCTCAGATCTCTTCACGCGTTTGATGCATAACTTCTCCAAACTCCGATTGCATCCTTTAGCTGTGCTCTTAGCACTGGGTCTGTCACCGAAGCAAACTGGAGAGAGCGCAGTACTCTCTCCTGCTCGTGTCTTGATATCCTTTCGGAATCTTGAAGTCTCTTGACAGAACCCGCTATCTCCTTCCTTTTCTTCGCTGGGGTGGAGAAACGGTGTGACAAAAGGTCCCAGTGGATCTTAGCCACTGGAACTTTTGAGATGGAGAAAGTCGAGACTTTTTCTGTTGATCTTGAAGCCTAGGTACTCTAGGAACTGGATCACTGACTGGAAGCTTGCAAGCATTCTGTCTCGGATGCTGCCCACACCAACCAGTCGTCCAGGTAGGCTACTACCTGAATTCCCTTTAGGCGAAATTGTTTGAGAGCTACGCTCGCAAGCTTCGTAAAAATCCTTGGGGCTATGTTTAGCCCGAATGGCATGGCTCCGAAGGCGTGTAGTCTTCGCTGTAGCCTGAACCCTAGGTAGGGGGAGAGTCGATGGCTAATTGGAATGTGCCAGTAGGCATCTGACAAGTCTATAGAGACGGAATATGCCCTCTTGGGCAGTAAGGTCCTTATGTGTTGCAGTGTTAGCATTTTGAATTTGTAATTCACTATGAACTTGTTAAGTGGCGACAAGTCCAGAATGACTCTGAGCTTTTCCGAGTCTTTCTTGGGAACACAAAACAGCCTCCCTTAGAAATTGATGGGCTTCACCCTTTTTCTCCAACCGTTCTTGACCGTACTCCTCCATAACGGGGGTGGAGTGTTGGAAAAAAACCGAAGGTACGGGGGTGGAGTGCTGTACCAGCTCCCGCCCAATCCATTCTTGAGTAGGCTGTGGGCCCAGGGATCGAAGGTCCACCGATCCCGAAATTTCAGAAGTCTCCCTCCTACCGGTATCACCTCACTTGGACTGCTGTCCTGAGGTCTTGCCTTCCTGACCACGACCACCCCTGAATCCCCTTCCCCTTGAGGGGCGTCTAGACGAGCCTCTGGCTGCTCCTCTAGGCTTTGCTCGGAAGGAAGTAGACTGCCCTTCGAACGCTGGGGTGAATGCCGTGGACTGTGTCGACACGGCCTGGGGTACCCACTGAAAGGTGGTCGGGGTTTGTGCCACGATCTGGGGCACTGGGGGCAATGGCAATTGCAGTTGCTGTTGCTGTCTAAGAGGCTTGGCTGGCCGAGACGGTAGCCTAGTCCTCATAGTCTTCCTCTTTGGTTGAGGACCCTCATCCGGGGAAGACTTTCTTTTGATAGCCAGGTCCCACTTCTGGAGAAGGTTTCTATTCTCCAAGGTGGCTTTATCAAAAACTTCTTTGACCAAGTCGGTAGGGAAAAAGGTCTTTTCCCCAAATGTTGGAGGAGATTAGTTTCTTTAGCTCGTGCCTCACTGTAGCCGAGGTAAACACGAACTCCCTACCAGCTCTCCTTGCCTTGACGAAGCCATAAAGGTCCTTCGTCACTGTGGCCAGATGAGGCTTGGCCACTACCATGAACATTTCATGGACCTTGGGGTCACTTGCCATCGTCTCGAGAGTAGTCTGAAGAGACATTGAGGCAGTCAGTCTTTCTTTTGTATCGAGCTCACTTCGCAAAAGAAAGTCAGACAGCTTAGGGGGGTCCTTGCCGAACTGACGTCCGGCAATATCAGCCTCCAACTTTCCACTTAGAACGTAAGATGGACGTCCTTCCAATCTTTGTGGTCCATAGGCAGGGCCAGCGACAAGGGTTTACACTCCTCTAGGGAGGGGCAAGACTTGCCGGCCTCGAATGCTTTTAGTACAGCCAGAAACCCTTTCTGTAAAAAGGGGGAAGGCTCTAGTAGGCGAGGACACAAAGGAAGGGAGCTTCCTATTCAATGCAGCTACCTTTGAGTTAGAGAAGCCCCTCTCTTTCATCGAAGATGAAAGTAGAGCTTGAGCCTTAGCATGGTCATCACTATGACCTCCTTCGGCTCTGCCTCCTCCTTTGAAGCTGGTTCCTTCCTCAGCCGGACATAACAGTCCGGATATGGTGCCTTGCTGGGCCAGAATTCCACCCTCCAGGGGAACTGAGCCCAGCATATCCGAGATGACGATCTTTCCAGTCGTCATCGACATGTGCTCAGCATACCTCCATGGGTTAGCATCCGAGCACAAAGGAAGGTCTTTCACATTGAGCTTTTCTGGGGCCCATGTGATTCTGCAAGGCACTGCATTCGCAGTTCCATTGCAGCCGCCTTCTCCTGATTCTCCTTCTGCATTTGTTGGATCATTCCAACAATAGAAGAGAGGGCCTGTCCCAGCTCTACTGGGAGACCGGCCGATGTAGAGGGACTTGAACTTCATCCTGGGCTTCTGCAAGGAGGTCTTCCTCCTGACACCCGTCCACATCAGATATCCTGTCATTTAGCTAGATGTCTTGCATCGCGACCGCGACTTCAGCATCCACCTGGATCTGAACATAGGGGATCTCCTCTTGAGGCTGGGGAATCACTGCCTCAGCTGATGCCTTAGGGAAAAGATACGCCCTCATCTTCTCACTTGGAAGATAAGGGCCAGAAGTGTACTTTTGGAAGCCCCTTACCCAGGTACGAAGCTTCTTCCTAGCTATTTAAATGTCTCATTAATCAGGTTAGTGCACACAGTACATACCTGAGGGTCCCAATACCGGAGATCATCCTTGGAGACAGCGTATGCTGCGTGTCTCCTACAAAACTCATGTCCGCAGAGGTTCTTGCTGCTGACATTGCAGAAAGCACTTCCCCACTTCGGAGTGTCCTTCTGTAAAGAGAAGAAATTTCCATGAGTATCAAGTGAACTATGTATCACTGGATATGCATAGTATAGCATAACAATTCATAAATGAAAGACACACACTTGTGTTTCCCTCACAACCCATTGTTGCAGCCTTCCAGATAATAAAATCAAAAAATTGGTTTATCTCTACTAGAGTAACCAATGCAAGGTTTCCATAGGAAACAGGTGGAGCTCACACCTAGGCAATGATTTTAAAATCCTGGATAATAGACGGGGAAGAACTCTGCTTCCTGTCTGAGGGCAACAGCAAAGGGCTGTGTAAGAAAACACAATAGTGTTAGAAGATACAGTGCTGTACCTAAACTTTTACTATAGTTTTCTTCTTACTGTATATGCTATACAGAAGAATACTAGTACAGTATAGGAGGATGTGTGCCGGCCTGCCTTTGCCGGCCGGCACACACCACAATTAGCTTTAAAGTATACTACTTAACAGCTATAGGGCGGCAGCCCTCTGGTTCAAATGCCTGTGCCGGCGGCAGCAGCTGCCGGCCAGCAACAGCCAGTGTTGGCCGGCAATGATTGCCGGCCAGCAACTACACAAGGTAGTACCCAGCTGCCGGCCACACTCTTGGTGACCGGCAGACAAGGACTGACATAAGCCGGCCGGCAAAGGTACAAGACCGATGCCAGCCGGCAGCAAAAGAACCAGAAGACTACCCCTGCCCGGCTGCCGGCCTCATAGGCCGGCTGCCGGGACAGATACAGCACTAGAAGAAAATAGAATGGATGCCGGGATAAGAGTGTACACGACCCCCCAAGCCCGGCAACCGAAAGAGTGCATATAAGGAAGGGGAGAAACTTAATTCAGGCTTCCTTGACCAATGCCGTCCGGCTCTGTCGGCAGGCATGGATGAGGGACCAAGAGAGGTCCGGGCAGCACTCGAAAACATAAGACCCTTGCCGGCCAGCATCTCAGCCGGCCGGCAATGGCCTTAGTCAATTCCATATCCCAACCTATACTAGGTCCAGAAGTAGAATGACGTACAGTACAGTAATACCCCTGCCAGCCAGCTCTGCCGGCCGGCAAGGTACAGTACAGTAATGGCAAGGCCATTACGGAGATAGAGGGGGAAGGGACAAAAGGGTCCTGCCAACCTTGCTTTAGTGACAGATCACCCGCAGCCAAGAACTCTGTCTTAGCCTAAGGGAGATCTAAGGGAAAGGGCCAGCAATACTTGCCAGCTTCCCAAAGCACCAAAGCAAGGAAGGCGTTGCTATTCCCAAGGGAAGATTTTATCCTCCCCAAGAACAGCAACAGGACTTAGTCTGGTCGATCACAAAAGGAGGAATCATACTACAGAAACCTTCGATAGTGACCTAAGGGAGCTAAGCTCCCTTTATAAGTGTTAGGTCAGCGAGGGGAACTCTGCCCCAAGCCAGACAACACGGACTCAGACTAAAAAACTCTGTTGTTCTGTCCCTCTTTGAACCAGACTCTGCTGGAACAGGAAGGTACAGTAACACCCTAGTATAGTTTTATCGAAAATAAATTCGGAAAAAACCACTTAGGGATAAGCCCAAGGCTTAAACAGAGGGAAAGGGATTGCATACCTTCTCCGAAGAAAAGAAAGCAACCGGGGAGAATAATAAAGTATACTAAGGCTCCATAAGCAATTAACCTAGGCACCAAGAGAATCGATTACCTAATTCACCGAAACTCTCACGTATACAATCTTGGAAATATTCCACACAGTCTAAAATGTATAAAATATAGCCTAAAGCTTTAATAAACTTTTAATTACACTCGGAAAAACCAAAATCATGCATTAAGTACTAGGACCAAACGACTAGGCTACATGGCCTAGCGTAGGCCAGAATGGCGAATACTTCGCCAAATAATACTAAGCACGAAAGGAAATCCTATGTAAAGCTAAATAGCTAAAATTTATTAAGCAAAACAACCAGG
>NC_090747.1:36408041-36417423 GCF_036898095.1 Palaemon carinicauda | reverse complement strand
TCTGGCACCGTCGTTCAATTAGTTCATTATGCATGTTGCATAAGATTTTTCATAACTCTGACCATCCTTTACATTCAGATCTCCCTGGACTATTCTATCCTGTTCCTAATACTAGGCAGAGCAGTTAATTCTAATAGCCAGGCCTTCTCCATCCTGAGGCTCAATACTACGCAGTACTCTAGAAGTTATATTCCAGCTGTTACCAAGTTGTGGAATGATCTTCCTAATCGGGTAGTTGAATCAGTAGAACTTCAGAAGTTCAAAATTGTGTGACGGCGCCGAGTAAGGGTGTGAACTCAAAGGCAGATGTCCTTGTGATGTGGGTAGGGGGCCTACAACGTCGACGTGAATGTGTGCGAAGGGACGCTGAGGTTGAGGAAAGGTGCCCACTCCTGAATCCGTGTGTCGATGTACTTTGGAAGTTTGGCAAGAAGTACAGGCACGGACCCAATCCTTAGCATCCTTAGAAATGCCGTGCCAAATGAACTTTGCCTTCAGCAGCTGTACAGTAGAATGGCACGAGGGATGTGAAAGGCCGTGGATGAGATCAAACACCTGTCGGCGCATGGGAGCAGGAATCCAAGGTCGCGGTATACCAGTACTGACGTCACAGAGGAGGGTGGTGTTGGAGTCTTCGAGGGGAAAATCCTCCCAACGGAGGGACGTGCAGGATGTCCTTCAAGCTTGATACTCTGGATCCTGTTGTTGGGCTTCAGCCAGGTTGTTGTAATCCAATCCCAGTTGAACGGCAGCCAACGTGTTTCTTGACAGGGCATCGGCAACGGGATTCATTTTCCCAGGGACGTATTGGAGGGTGCAATTGTATTCAGCCACGGCGGAGAGATGTCGGCGTTGACGGGCGGACCAGGCGTCAGACTGTCGAGTGAAGGCGTGCACCAGAGGCATGTGGTCTGTACGAATAACGAAGGGCGGTACCTTCTAAGAAATGGTGAAAGTGACGGACAGCCAAGTGCACCGCCAGCAATTCTCGATCGAAGGTAGAATAACCCGATTCTGCCTTGGACAGTTTTCTGCTGAAGAAGGCCAATGGGCGGGGTGAGCCTTTGACCACCTGCTCGAGTACTGCACCAATAGCGACGTCGCTGGCATCGGTGGAGAGAAGGAGAGGGGCGTGTGGGATAGGAAAAGTGAGAGCCACAGCAGTTGATAGGGCCTTCTTTGCATTTCAGAAGGCTGCTTCTTGAAGGGGACCCCACTTCAGGTCCTTTGGCTTGCCCTTGAGGGAGGCGTAGAGGGAAGCAAGAGTGGCGGCAATGGCTGGCAGAAAATGGTGATAATAGTTGATCATGCCCAAGAATTCCTGCAGAGCTTTGACGGTCGAGGGCGCGGGGAAATTCTGAACGGCTGCTACCTTCTCAGGGAGGGGATGGACTCCTTCAGGAGTGATAAGGTGCCCTAAGAACGACACTTCGTTGGCGCCAAAGGTACACTTGTCGTACCGAACTACAAGGCCGTTTTGTTGCAGGCGGTCGAGCACGATGCGCAGGTGACGAAGGAGAAAACAAGTATGTCGTCCACATAACATACAAAGAAAGGGAGGTCCCCTAAGATGCCATCCATGAGACGTTGAAACGTTACCCCAGCATTACGAAGGCCAAAACAGGAGTAATTGAATGTGTATGTGACAAACGGAGTGGTGATGGCGGTCTTGGGGATATCTTCTGGGTTCATAGGCACCTGATAATACCCCTTCAAGAGGTCGAGCGTAGAGAAAACCTACGCTTTGTGCATGTAGGAGGTTACATCGGCAATGTTTGGGAGGGGGTAGTGATCCGGTTCTGTTTGCATGTTCAGGCGCCTGTAATCCCCGCACGGACGGAGGGAGCCGTCTTTCTTCAGAACGATGTGTAAGGGTGACGACCATGGGCTGGAGGCCTTTTGGCAAAGGCCCATTTTCTCCATTTCGGCGAACGTCTGTTTGGCGGCTGCCAATCATTCCGGTGCCAGACGTCTGAATTTTGCGAAGACTGGGGGTCCCGTCGTCTTGATATGGTGATAAATACCGTGCTTGGCAGGAACCGTGGGCGTTTGGCGAAGTTCTGGACGGAAAACTTCCGGGTACGACGTGAGGAGGTGGGCGTAGGCATCCGTGGGTGCGCTAATGTGGAGAGCGAGGTTAGAGGGGGTGGGTTGAAGAGGTGTCGACAAGTACGAGTCTGCGTTGACCAATCGTCAGTGGGCAACATCGACCAGAAGGTGGAAATGAGAGAGGAAATCTGCACCGAGTATTGGCATTGTGACGTCAGCAACGAGAAACTTCCAATTGAATTTACCATTTCCGAACGATAATGTGAGGCTCTCGTAACCGTAGGTGGGTATCGCAGATCCGTCGGCAGCTACCAAGCGGACGTCGGCAGATGTAGACAGACTACGTTGTGCCTTGAAGAGTTTCCTTGGCAAAAGAGAACGACAAGCACCCGTGTCTACCAAAAATCGCACGCCCGTTCCTGCATCCTGTAAAAAGAACAGATTAGAAACATGGGAGGCCACCGCCACAAGCGATGGCCTGCTTACACGTTTTTTGCCCACTGACAATCTTTGGCATATTTCTTCACGGTTGTCCCGAATCTGAAGTGGTAGTAGCAAAACTGCGGCGGATGGGAGGTAGTAAGTGGTTGTAGAAGTCGTTCGTTGGGGCGCGAGCGATTGGTGGGTGGTGGGCGGCTGTGTCGCCGCTTCGGCACGTCACGGGGTAGGCGTGTATGTTCTACGGCATTCATATCAGCTTCGGTTGACGTTGAATAGGCATCCTCGTCGTCAGGGTGGAGGCGTTGATGGAGGTCTTGAAGTGGCTGTCCATAAGGGCGTCGGCTTTTGTCATCAAGTCCTTTATGGGTAAACTATCGACATCGGGTATGGCAGCGCGTACATGTTCAGGTAAACGGCGTATCCAAAGGGCACGGAGTAGGTTCACCTCACGAGGAGAGCCGTCTGCGGCAGGTTGAAGGCGAGCGATACTGGTCATTTCCCTGAGGGCAAGCGAAGCCCTTTGGTCCCCCAACGGTTGTTGCGAGAGCGGAAAAAGCTTTGCTATACGGGCGGCTGGCGACGGCGAGTACTGCTGCAGAAGGTATGATTTGAGGGCGTCATACGCTATTGGGGTGTCTCCTTGTTCACAAAGCCAGTCGGATATTTCTGGGAAGGTGTCCTCGGGTATCGCCGCGAGAACATAATCCGCTTTGGTGGTTGAGCGAGTCACGCCCCTGATACGAAAGTGGACTTCAGCGCGTTGAAACCAAGCAAACGCCTCTCCGGTGGCGAACGGTGAAAGTTTCAATGGGGCGGCCGCGGCGGCAATTGATGTAGTCTCCGTCATAGTACCAACGATGGAGGGGCGAGGGAGGTGGGGGTGGAAGGCAGTGGGAGCGAGTCGACTTCCGGGGTCACCAATGTGACGCGCCGATTAAGGGTGTGAACTCAAAGGCAGATTGGAAACGACTGAGTTATATTATTGTGGAACACTCTCCTTATATACAAAACCTCAAGGCAACAGGACATAACAAGTTCACAAGACAGACAATATCACAGAGGAAAAACCAGACATGAATTTTCATGTTCGTTTTAGTCCGAGGAAGAGCAAAGATACAAGCATAATATATACAAAAGGAATTATGTACAATTGTGTGAAACACGGTTGGTACAGTTGGAGCAAATGCTTTTCGGTTGACTAGGCGGACATGACTCTTTTTATAGTTTATATATGACATATTTGTTTTTGACGTTGTTGCCTTTTTAAAATGATTTATTGTTAATTTGTTCTCTTCATTTCTTTATTTCCTTATTTCCTTTCCTCACTGGGCTATTTTTCCCAAATGGGACCCCTGGGCTTATAGCATCTTGCTTTTCTAACTAGGGTTGTTGCTTGGATAATAATAATAATAATAATAATAATAATAATAATAATAATAATAATAATAATAATAATAATAGTAGTAGAATTCTGGATAGGAGAGAAGGAGAGCTAAGATATAAAAACTCCTTTAATGAGCGAATTATATTTTTCACAATCTCCTTTCCATAGTAATGTTTTAATATATTAAGTATTTTTTTTATTATTTTCACTCAATCCTAGGTTACTTAAATTGAATAAACTTCTAGAAGATGTTAGAGAAAAATATAAGTTTTCGATTCAAAACCATTCATGGAAAGGAACATTTCTTTTACATTTATTTAAAATTCTGTCTGACATTGTCCATTATTGTAGAGAGAGAGAGAGAGAGAGAGAGAGAGAGAGAGAGAGAGAGAGAGAGAGAGAGAGAGAGAGAGAGTTAATTAGGATAAGGAGCTCAAGTTAAGAGTCCCACATCAAAATAGATATCTTGGAGCTCATTTTGTGCATTTGTAAGTAAATCCCCCACTATTGGTGAAACGTGCAACTGTCTTTGCTATATTCGAACATGTAATGTTTTACTCTTATTAGACGTCGGGTTAAAGTTATTGAGTTTATGTTAGATTATGATTCTCCTTCAATCCGAAGCTGTGGAATTCCCTGAAACGTTGAAATGGGGTTTTACTATAGAGGCAGGAATATTATTGGATTTTAATTAGGGTTTATCACGGAGTTTTCATCCTAATTCTTATATTTTTCATTCACAATGACTTTAATTTATGTTGCATTCATGTAGGATAACTTTCATTATCTTCTGTTACATTTGTGATTGAAAAAAAAAATGAACACTTATTATCATAATCAGATATAATATCTAGGATATGAAAATCATATAAACAAAAATGTCAATCAGATATGTTACTTTGTGAAATATGAAATATTTTGAAATGATTGCATAAACGTGTATTGTTTTTTATGATAAATAATGTTATATAAACTATATTATATACATTTAGATATGGTACATTGTACATACTCCAGCATCTGCGAACACATTAGTAATATTGTCATCTCGTAATGACTCTGGGTATACTTTAAAAATAGGCGAAAAATAAAACCTTGAAAACTGATAGCTGGATGTTGTCTGACCAACTCGATTTGTAATATAAGGTATATTATAAAAACTGGTCACATCTACGATGCCACTTATATCTGTACGCCCATCTAAAGCCGGTGAAAATTTGTTATAGTGCTTCATTATGTCTTTCAGATATAATGAAACATTCCCATTGAGAACTGTTACTCTTCTTACAAATGTTTGTTGTTATAATGACACGCTTTAATACTCCGTATTTGATAAACAATAGTTATAATACCAGTACCAATGGTACTCTATTTTAACAACAATAAACGAGAGAGAGAGAGAGAGAGAGAGAGAGAGAGAGAGAGAGAGAGAGAGAGAGAGAGAGAGAGATTCAATAAAGCTATATCTATACCATAAATATTACTATTTCTTATATAGTGTAAAACGTAGATGTGTAATAAACCTGTTCGTGTGTCAACAACAATCAACTGGCCGGCCATTTTTGGCCCTCGGGGCAGTAACTAGCTCACCTTGAATTAGAGAATTCTTTATTTAGAATTTCGATAAAATGAAATCACTTGGGAGAAAATTACTGAAGGGGTGATTAACTGATATATAAATAAGGCAATTGTCCATCAGTTTACTGATGCAGAGATTTCTGGGATGTATTTACCAAAATATTGGAAATTGCCTTTGGAAAGAATATCTCATTCATGCGCATTACAATTTTTATGAACAAATTACCCAGGTTCAAAGATGACGAGTGTATGTTTTATTTAAAGTTTGTGGTAAGAAATAAGCTTGTCATTAAAAACTACCAAGAGAAGGATGAGTAATCGGAAACAGGAGGAAGTAATGAATACAATTAGAGATGAAGGAGTAATTGAATTGGTAGGTGTATGTACAGTATAATGGCAGACTGTAATTCAAGAAGATATTAGTTGCAAAATTAAAGGAATCACACAGGTGATGTGGATTAGATCCGTAAAACACTCGAGTTATCTACGAAAGTCAAAATGAGTTTCTCATATCATCGGTATTCTCTTATTTATCTAAAAGTAAGAATCAAATGTTTGGATTATGAACGATTGAATGTCAATATTAACATTCATAGTAGTAATGGGACTTTAATTGAAGTTTCTCTTCAAAAACGGATACATCCTTAATATGGGAGTGTATTGTAGGGGTTTTAAATTAACACAATTCTTACTACAAATAATGTTTACGGAGAAGCATAACTAAGAACTGATTACTGTGAATACTTAGAATTCAATTTTTTTTTCGCTTTTCGAGAACGATAAATAAAGTTTATCAATTTGAAAATAGGGTTACTTTGTTATGGAAGCAGAAGGATCATAATATCACTACTTAGTGACTCAGATGAAATTCCTTTTACCTTTATATCGGATGAAACGGGTTTTGGGCAATAAATGATTATTTTTGTCACAGTTCGAGTTGTTTGTAAAGGAGCCGTGGTGCGTGTATCCTAGAAGAGTTAGAGGGTGTTTGAACGGAGTCTTTTATCTTTGATTTAGTAAAATGTGATTGAATTTTCCTTCTTTAGCATTATGTTTGAGCAAAATTACAGGAGAAACGCCGCTATATCGTTATTAGTTTCCAATTAAATATCTTTTATCGAATAAACATCTTAGTCTATTGAAGGAAATGGGTTTATTACCTATTATAAAGATGGTTATATATTGTTGTATACATTATACATAAGTGAGTATGTATACATATATACAACTATTGAAGCATTTTCATAATGATTGTGCGTTAATAATAATAATAATAATAATAATAATAATAATAATAATAATAATAATAATAATAATAATAAATATTTTTTCCCAGATTCACCGATTTCTTGTCTCATAACGGAAAACTGCTTTTATCTTTGCCTCAGCTAACATGTTAATGTTCTTAATTTATAATAACTAAATCTGGGGAAACTTCAACTTCAGAAACTCGGGTAGAAATCTAATGCAATGAATGGCAACTCATGAATGGAGAGTCACTAAAGATGTCATTTATGGCTAACTCTTTAGTCTGTTTCTCCTCGTTAGACACCAGCCAGCGATAACCAGAATTTATCCTCCTACCTCTAAAATTAGCCTCAGTAAACATGGTGAAACTTCAATAAGATTCTAGGGAAAGAGAATTTCAAGAATTTGTATTATCAATGATTTATAACCACAACGATGATGAAGTGCCCGAGAGCTTATGTAAACAAGGAAATGATCTCACCGAAGATAAGTGGATTTATGCTTTTCTACAATGTATAAAGACAATATTATCTCTAAGCTTGATATATCTGAATACTATGCTGCAAGAGATGGAAGTTAAGGCAAAAAAAAAATAAAAAAAAAAATAAAAAATAAGCAATAAAATTTCCATTTCGGATGCTGAGAAATATTGTCAAATAAAGTCAGAGATATAAAAGTTTCTCTTTTAATTTTTTTCCCGTGATATGTGTGGACTATTTGAGTTCAAATAGCGAAGGAAAAGGGCAGAACAAGAAAGTATTAGTTTTATTTCAAAGTCGTGAATTTTTAAGGAAACTTTTGTCAAAACACTTAAATACTATGTTTACTTTTTCCAGCCTTTTGACAATACATTTTATCAATTTGTGTCCTGTTAGAAGTAGTGCCCTTAATGAAAGAAATGTCAAAAGTCCCATTATAAGATTAGCAATAATCATAAGGTACTTTTTTCCTGGTTCATAACACTAGGTTCCAGTATTTCTCGGGGAAACAAAAAAAATTGCTGGTTTCTTTTTCAAATTTTCTTTATTTCAATATTTTCTAAATTGGATTTTCTCACCTTGAAATTCTGCTAAGTGATGTAAACTGGTAGTTTCATTAATATTAACTCCCTATAATAAAGACAAAGGTTTCCTAGAGTGATTTTATTCTGTATAATAATTTCGTTATAAATTTTAAAAATCTAATAACTGGAAATCGCTTTGTATTTTCTCTAGTAAATCAAAACGATAACCTTTGTGTCTAGATCTATTATAACTAATATCTGTTTAATAGGTCTTCGGAAAATGTAAGGAGTTTTTATAGGCGCAATGGTAATAGAATGTTCTTCTATTTTATAATAAAAAAAAAAGCTATATGTGATTCCGTTTTCTCATCACAGAGAATATTTTTTCGTTGCTATTCCATAACTGTGTTGGTTTTAAGGATTGATTACATAACTATAGTCTTCAAATCTTCGTTCATCATAAGTTTATGCTCATTACAATAACATTCGTCATTTACTCCCGAGGAGAGATTGAGTTCTTTCAGGATGAAGCAATGATACATGCAATCGGCATTGAATATAATTCTTCCTTCTTTACGATATCAGACAGGATGGGTCATAGAGAAGACAAAGATACTTTTTTTTTTTTTTTTAAAGTTATCGAGTAGCTTAACTCGTTAACTACGCTTTGTAATATATACTCTAAAGTTTTCTGTTTATTAGCAATAATTGTATTCTGTTTTATTCAACGTTATTTACACAAACTTATTATTCATTCAACATCGTTCCTTTCTTGGTCATTTAGTAAATGCAATTTTCTTCCTCTTATCAATTAAGCTAAGGTTTTCACTCCATGTCATTCAAGTCAACTTTGTGTCTCGAAATCATAATCCAATCTTTTCCATTAAGTCGTAATCTCGAAAGCATGAATGTTATTATGTTGCGTTTAAACCAAATATCTACTTTTATAAGATAAAACCATTTTATTGGTTTAAAAGTACGTTAACTTCGCTAAAATGTTTCACCTAAAAACTCTAAGGAAGATAAAAAGAGTGATGATTGATGTGTATCTTTTTACGCCATTATTATAAGTAGCTCTATGGATGAGCTGAGGTTTTTCCTTAGCAAGAACGGATTATTACCTCCACCAATAAGATTATATTTTCGAGTCGGTTTATTAATGTTTTTGTCTGTGCGTCTGTGGAAACTGTTATATCACAACTACAGAATGGATTTTGACGAGATTTTCTCCACAGACAGATCTTAGGTCATGAATCCGTATCTGGATTTAAACTTTTCACAATTTTAATGAATACGTCAAAACAGAATTACGGATTTGCACCAAGGAGAGATCAGGTAAATTTTGGAGATGATCCGGTAATGGATCCGGATTTTAGAGCCGGATTTGCATTTTTCACAATATCAAAGACTACGTCCAAACAAATTGACAAATTGGATTTTCACCAAATTTAATCAATGGTTAGATATTAGTGATAGGAAGGAACCATGAAATTTTAGAGGTGATATGGATGATAAAAGATCACGATTCTGGCTCAACATAGCACTTTTCACTATATACTCAACAATCAGCACATTAAAAGTTGGAGTCTACAGTATGTCTGTAGACTTTAGATACATTTTGGCATTATTCATTGGCGGAGTTTTGAAATCTCTGATTGCTTTTATTTATCAAATCTCAC
>NC_090747.1:36365541-36373041 GCF_036898095.1 Palaemon carinicauda | reverse complement strand
GTACAATATCTTGGTAGATAAGGTAATAATATGATTATCTAATAAATGTAATAAAGTGAAAACATAAGCGATTAATAATTATAATGGCTTCTTAAAACTTTAATTTCATCAAGCAGCCGTTAATTAGGAAAGGAATTGCATTTTATAATATAAAATTTGTACTCAAAGGCAACAGGAAAGAATAAAATTTTCTTAAATTTCCATTCAATATCTCACGGATAAAAATTTCTGATTTTTTAGGAGATATTATCTTATTTGAGTTAATTATATTCACAAACAGAAAGAAAAGACTAGCAGAGGGATAAAACATCTTAGATTTCCAATTCCCCAAGATAAAACACGGTGTTTCACCTCCAGCATCAGATAATCAACAAAACGTAAGATAGAGAAATGGTTCCTTTTATCAGGTAGATTACTTCATCTTTTATACTAAGATGAAAACCTTATCACCTTTCACCATGTCAAAAGTATATATATATATATATATATATATATATATATATATATATATATATATATATATATATATATATATATATATATATATATATATATATATATACAGTATATATATATATATATATATATATATATATATATATATATATATATATATATATATATATATATATATATATATATATATATATATATATATATATATATATATACATATATATATATATATATATATATATATATATATATATATATATATATATATATAGGGTATATATATATATATATATATATATATATATATATATATATATATATATATATATATATATATATGTGTGTGTGTGTGTGTGTGTGTGTGTGTGTGTGTGTGTGTGTAAACATAATGCCCGTGTTTTTATTGTTTCAGTTTATATATGTGAGATTGAATGAATCCACGATTATTTAGACAAGCTGTTGATAAAGAGATTTTACATTAGTATCTATGCAATGCATAAATATTTTCTATATTCGAAAGCCGAGAAAAAATATTACTAAAGTCCAAAAAACTGTCTTGATCTACACCTTTTATCTTTTGAATATATTTGGTATCAGTATAGCATATAAAACTGAGAAGGAAAATATAAACTTTATCTGATTACCGTTGCTTTAAACAAGATAAGATGCCATTATGCAAATGTAGTAATTCGGGGAAGCAGTTTTGGCATTATGCTTCGCTGCCTACAAAAGGGGCCTAAGAGAAATTGGACCCAAATTCCTTTCGATAGAGAAATATCCCTTTTACAATATAAGTTGCGATGGTAACAAGAATATCATAGCTATTTCATCAATTGGGTTTACTCAAAATATTTATATCCCTTTAAATTTCCTTTATTTTGTATAACGAAAAGTTCATGGGAGAGTGCCTCATCATATCTTATTTCTTCACTGGACATTTTATTCCTTTACTACAGTGTAAAGCTTTTGTTTGTCTGTGTGTGCGTCACTATTTTTTGGTATTATGGTAATTCTTTTATAAGATTTTGCTCTTTCTTCTCTTTAAACAGATCAAAAGTCACCGGTTTTTAAACATCTTTCTCTTTAACGGGTTGTAGATAGAATTGAAACGTCTTCAAGGTAATCATGAAATATATTTTTCCTTTTATGTATGTCTTTTACTTTGATATTTTCGACAATCAATACTGTATATCTCTATAGTCTGGCATAATCAGATTTATGAGTATATAAAAAAATGGTAGTGAATAAAAATTTCGGATGGTAATATTAAATGTTTGATTTGCAGTCCAAGTCATGAATTAAAAACTACTATTTCTCTATTTTTAGAAACTACAAAATAAAAAAGTCTTGATATTATTTGAGAAAAAATTTCAGACATGTTTATAAAATACTTACTTCTTTCTATTAGGTAAATATGTGTTCTTAGTGAATTATCTTTTTTATACCCCTTGTTATCGTGTTATCTAATATTATTTAACTTTTAAATGTCTTCAGAGTAAACACTTACTAAAAAGATAACATTATTTTTTGAGAATTTAGTGTGGCTAGTTTCAATTCCCTTTAAAATCCTATCAAGACTGTTATTTTATATATCAGAATAAGTATATAATTAGTTATCTTTATTTTCATGGTTATCAGCTATGATGCAACCCTTGTTAAAAAATATTATGCTATATTCATTATTATACATTTCTCTGAAAAAAGGAAGCCAATGGAAATAGAATTTTAATTAGATAACAAAATTGTGTAGAGCAAAATGCAAGTAAGATTATTTTTGGCACGTCTATATTTAGATTCTTATCTTATGAGAAAAAAAAAAATCATCTGAAGTTATAATATGCATATGATGAAGCACTACTATTTTTAGTCCTTTGAAAACGGATTGAAAATCTTACATGTGAAGTAATGGTATTTCATTCCACAAAAAAGACTCTTTACTAACAGACCTGATGTGACTCTCCACTAGTGATATCTCTCTCTCTCTCTCTCTCTCTCTCTCTCTCTCTCTCTCTCTCTCTCTCTCTCTCTCTCTCTCTCTCTCTCTCTCTACTCCATCAGAAATGTTATGGTAAGGACTGTGGGATGGCTTATGAATAATACAATATCTTCAACATGGAAGAAGTAAAGAGAAAGATAATAAAGGCTAGTCATTTTTAGTGTTACATTACTCCTGGAGAAGCAGGAGGCCTATCACCTTTGCAAGGGTAACAGATCAGATTTCACCTGGAACAACTATACTCAGCTTCGAGCTTTTGCTCAGAGAGTTTATGCCTTAACTGAAAAGGAGTACAATTTAACCATAAAAGAAACCCTTCCTGGTACAACTCAGGAACATAAATGGTGGTCTACCCTTAAATCTGCACTCTTTGGTGTAGATGCAACAGTTCCCCCTTTAATAAAACCAGATGGCTCAGTCACTCACTGTCCAAAGGAAAAGGCAACTCTTTTGGCTGAACAGAGTAATGAAAAATTTGAACTTCCTCATTCGTGTTTTCCTGAGGCTAAACTAACTAGTTTAGCTTTTGGATCTCGTGAGATTAAAGCTGTGTTGGTGGACCTTGATGCTTATGGAGGTGTAGACCCAAATGGTATTTTTCCTTTGTTTTTTATAAAAACAGCAGATTTCTTAGCTCTAAAGTTATCTGTTATTTTGCCCAAGTTAGCAAGAAGAGGAGCTTTTATCACTTGTTGGAGAATTGGTAATGATACTCTTCTATGTAAATGTGTTTGTGGTAGCTCAAGTCCCACTGATTACCGCCCAATTTCCATAACTCCCATATTATCTAAAGTTTTTGAACGTCTTCTGGCAAAACGTCTTAATAGGTTTGCTGAAGATAATCATCTACTCCCTAGTTTGCAATTTGGTTTTCGTGAAGGCCTTGGAGCATGTGATGCCCTTCTTACAATCTCCAATGCTGTACAGAAATCCCTTGATTGTGGTCAGGAAGTTCGTATGATTGGCCCTTGATTTTAGTGCTGCCTTTGACCGTGTTAATCATGAGGCCCTTGTTTTCAAACTGAAACAGTTGGGAGTGGGTAGGTCGTTTCTTAGCATTATAATTGATTTTTTAAGTAATAGATCTCAAAGAGTTGTTGTTGATGGGCACCATAGTGATTATAGGAATGTGATATCCGGTGTTCCACAGGGTAGTGTTCTTGGCCCATTACTTTTCATACTATATACACATGACATGTGGTTTGGCTTAGAAAACAAGCTTGTTGCATATGCAGATGATGCTACTCTCTTTGCATCAATTCCATCCCCTGAATGTAGATCTGGGGTTGGTGAATCCCTTAATAGAAATTTAGCTAGAATTAGTGCATGGTGCAAATTATGGTGTATGAAGTTGAATCCTAACAAAACTCAAAGTATGATTGTAAGTAGGTCAAGGACGGTGGCTCCTCAACATCCGGATCTCATTATTGATAATGTTTCTTTAAATTTCTATGACTCTTTCAAAATTTTAGGTGTGATTCTCGACAGCAAATTTACTTTTGAGAAACATATAAGGTCTGTGTCTTCTTCAATTACAAAAAAAAATAGGCTTATTGAGAAAGTCTTTCAAGATTTTTGGTGATCAATATATTCTGAAGAAGTGTTTTCATTCTTTCATTCTACCTTGTTTTGAGTTTTGTTCTCCTGTCTGGTCTTCAGCTGCTGATTCTCATCTTAATTTGTTGGACAGAAACTTACGGTCTATTAAATTTCTTATTCCTCATCTAGATATTAATCTCAGGCACCGTCGTTCAATTAGTTCATTATGCTTGTTGCATAAGATTTTTCATAACTCTGACCATCCTTTACATTCAGATCTCCCTGCACAATTCTATCATGTTCTTAATACTAGGCAGGCAGTTAATTCTAATAGCCAGGCCTTCTCCATCATGAGGCTCAATACTACGCAGTACTCTAGAAGTTTTATTCCAGCTGTTACCAAGTTGTGGAATGATCTTCGTAATCAGGTAGTTCAAAAGTTCAAAGTTGGAGCAAATGTTTTTTTTGTTGACCAGGCGGACATGAGTCTTTTTATAGTTTATTTATGACATATTTGTTTTTTATGTTGTTTATAGTTTATATATGACATGTCTGTTTTGACGTTGTTACTTTTTTTAAAACCATTTATTGTTAATTTGTTCTCTTCATCTTTTTATTTCCTTATTTCCTTTCCTTACTGGGCTATTTTTCCCTGTTGGAGCCCCTGGGCTTATAGCATCTTGCTTTTCCAACTAGGGTTGTAGCTTGGATAGTAATAATAATAATAATAATAATAATAATAATAATAATAATAACAATAATATTAATAATAATAATTATGATAATAATAATGATAATGATAATGATAATACTCATATTAGAATTGCTCCATATGAATATCTTTCTTATAAATCCTATTCTATTGTACGTAAATCCAATAGTTAAGAAGTAAATTAGATTCGTCTTAGATGAATGACTTGCCAACGCCTTTCTACATTTTCCCAGAGAGAGAGAGAGAGAGAGAGAGAGAGAGAGAGAGAGAGAGAGAGAGAGAGAGAGAGAGAGAGAGAGAGAGAGAGAGAGAGAGAGAGAGAGAGAGAGAGAGAGAGTCATTTCATTCGAAATTTCCAGGAAAAGTATTCGTCATTTCAAAATGTTTTAAGAAAAAATTCCATTTGGAAATTTACATGAATCATATCAAGGGAAAGAGGACCTTGCTCTTTTTCTTTATCTAAAGGAACGAGGATTACTTACGTCCGAAGAAGGAAACATCTAAAAAGTATGTTATAGAGGATTAAAACTAATGTAAAACTGATTTTGGCATCTCCGTATAAATGTGATTTTTATAGCTAACTTATTATACATACACACTCATATATATATATATATATATATATATATATATATATATATATATATATATATATATATATATATATATATATATATATATATATTTATATATATATATAGGAGTGTGTGTGCTTTTGTGTATGCGTCTGTGACCGTTGCTATTCCCAAATTAAACTTTGCTTGTCGCTTGTAGATATTTAGGCCACACCAACAATTAATCAGCTATAGCTACAGAAAAGGGTATCAACTAATCAAGATATTGTTATAAATAGGAGCAAACTACTCTTGGCTGTCAGGATATGTCTGTTTTTAATGAGGGTACAAACATCATTCATCTCTTATTCACATTTTTTTTTATGTTTCTAATATTTTACATGCCATGCATTTCTTAATATTAACTTTTTCAAGAGTTCTATCTTTTTTATATCAAACCAGTATTTTCTTAGTATACATTTCTGGGGAAAGATTATGGTTCCCTTCAGACATGAAACTCATGTTAGTAATTAATACATGTTTTGCCCATAAGACAACGAGCGAGTGAGCTGCTTCCACAGTAGTTGCAACAGGGTCAAGTGATCTTCAGATGTACTAAACAGTTTTAAATGAGTAAAAGGTTGCAGGAAACTAATATATGTTATTTTATATATAAAATAATTTCTAAGCACCGTGTTAGATGGTAAAAGGTTAAATGATAGAAATTTAAAGGTTAAATACTGCCAATAGCAAACTAAAGAAGATAAGGTATGATAAAAATATATGAATAAATCCCATTACACTAATTATATATAATCTAATGTTTTTTTTTCATATTGTTCGAGAAATAATTGCTGCCTAGAAATAATTAGTGTAAAAAATCTTGTCACTACAATGGAGTTAGCATGTCGACAATTACATTATTGAGAACAGGGAATAAACCAGAGATTTATCAATGGACTCTCTCTCTCTCTCTCTCTCTCTCTCTCTCTCTCTCTCTCTCTCTCTCTCTCTCTCTCTCTCTCTCTATGGTATACACAAAACCAAACGAATATACACAATTAATGTAATTTTTTGAGGTTCTGGTGTTGATCTTCTTAATTTGAAAATGGAAAATATAGCATATTATGTGCATATGACATTTCTTTTACCTCTCAAAAGAAAAAAAATATTTTTTTTATATTTCATATATTATGTATGCTATGGTTATATTCTATCATGTTATATGGTTTTTCATTGCTTCTTTTATTTTCATTTTTAGAAGAGATATTAATCTGATGAGTATGAGCCTTTATTTGATTAACTTAGCCTTCCAAAAATGATAAAACTGTTTTGGCCCATTAATAAGCCTCAACCTCGCTGTGCATGTTAAGCTCCACCCTCTAGTAGGTGAACCATGGCCAAAAGGGCTTTGAGATTTTGTCATGAAATGGAGACCAACTGCATTGAAAATTAATAAATGTTAATTAGCTTTAAACATACAGGGTTGTGGTGAACTATTGTAATTGTCCATACCTGGTAGTCTGTTTGATAAGTGTTCTGGATCAGCTTAAGCTCGATATTTTCCAGTAGTGTCTGCAGCCTCACCAGCATTTTTAGAAAGATATGTGGGTTGGAGCGAGCCTATAGGTCTATCGTGTGAGTCATCAGTAGCCATTGCCTGGCACTCCCTTGTCCTATCTTGATAGAGGGTTGGGCGCTGATCATATATGTATATGGTCAGTCTTTAGACACTTTCCTATCCATAGCCCCTGTCATTCCTGAGGTGCCTTTAAACCTTTAGGAAACAATAAGAAAAATAATTCCAAAAAGCTATTTATTGTATGTCACTTGACTGATCTTACATATAAATAACAATGTAGAAAGAAATGAAATATATCCGAAATCTAGATAAAATAAATAATCTTTGTTTTATATTCTTGTGAGATTCTCAAGTAAAGAATTATAGAGGGGTCAACTTTAATGTTTTTGGTCCCTTGACGAGTCCTAATATTGTAGATTTTTATTCATACGATTATCGAAAAGATTCATCTTGAATCCAAGTTTCATTTGATTATTTAAATCACGCAAAAGTTGAATGTTATATTACAATTGTGATCAATTATCAGTTAGTATAATCTAGGGTTTAGGTAACGAAAATCTCTCTCTCTCTCTCTCTCTCTCTCTCTCTCTCTCTCTCTCTCTCTCTCTCTCTCTCTCTCTCTCTCTCTCTCTCTCTCTCTCAAATATACAAACCTTAAATG
>NC_090747.1:36338920-36358920 GCF_036898095.1 Palaemon carinicauda | reverse complement strand
AAATGTTGTTATTATTACCCGCAACTCTTTCATGTGCATTATCATCATCATATCATCCTACGCCTGTTGACGGAAAGGACATTGGTTATATTTTAACAGTCGTCCCTCTCTTGAGCTTTTAATTCAATACTTCAATCATAATCTCTCACTTCGCGTTTCATAGTTCTTAACTATGTAAGCTTGGGTTTTCCAACTCCTTTATTGTGTTGTGGAGCCCAGTATAATGTTTGGTGAAATAATCTCTCTTGAGGAGTACGAAGGGTATGCCCAAATCATCTCTATTTACCCATCATCATAATCTCATCCACATTTGGCTCTCGTTCAATCTCTCATGGTTTTATTGCTAATCCTGTCCTGCCACTTAACTCCAAATAGCCCCCTGAGGGCTATGTTCTCAAACATACTAAATTTGTTGGAGATTGTTTCATCATCTGGCCCAAGTCCCTTTTAAGTCATCACCTGTTTTATAGGAAGTTCGAAGAGTCAGCAACATTTGCTTAGGAGTTTATGGTGTAACTTTGTGAAATTTATGATGCAGTAGGTCTTGTTATATCTAGTTTATCACAGGCCTCGCGTCATAAAAGATTGAACACAATATTGGTTACCTTTTATAATATTTTTAGTATTTGAACTTATATGTGATGATTATATCATAATGACAAAAATAAAACCTATAAGAAATTGAATATTATAATTTTGGAATCACACCTTTTCTAATATAGAGAAGCTGTTAATATACTCTTAATTGAGATGAGAATAGGAACCAATATTTAAAGAATTATAGGAATTCTTGAATTAAATAATCAACGATATAAGATTAACAAGATATTCTTAATACCGAAAACTGGTTAACATCTTTGATTAACTAGCCATGATAAATGTTCAAGTAATTAAAGTAATAAGCTAACTAAACCCTGAAAAAATCTGACTCGGTTCCAGTTGAAGAAAAGAAAATACGATCTAGTACTTGATTCAATAGTCCTTCTATTTCTTAATTAGTTTTGATGAAATATATTATTTAAGATTTGTAATAGATTTGAAAGAACGAAGGGTTTCTTTTGCAACGGATTCTTTAGAAGTGTTTTAATATCACACGCGTTAATCTTCTGGCCATGATAGAGGATTGCTTCCACAAACAACATTTTTGTAATATTGGTGCGTATAAATAATTTCGTAGGATTGCTGCTCAATATGGTTATGATTGAGGTCTCTTGTGTTTGCAAGTAGTGCTTATGTTATTGAAAAAAAGAAATGTGATTACTCGGAAGAAGAATCGCGTTGTCATATTTCCTTTGAACTTTTCCTTTCTTTCAGATGTGTCAGGATAGATAACCATTGAGGTATATATACTTGGGTAGATAATATATTTTCCAAAAGTACGTGGATATATAATCTATTATCCGGATATACCTAGGCAGATAGCTCATCATTCAGATGTGTCTGGATAGATATAAATATAATAGAATTTCCTTTCGCTATTTCATATCTCAGATTTTCATTAATATTTCTCTCTAGGATTTTTTTTAGAATAAGCAAACTATATATTTTTATCACAACTGACGTAGATGTGATGCCTCTGTAATTATTGCAATCAGTAACATCTCCTTTTTTTTTACCATTTTCACCAAGACTCCTAGCTCGCATTCATCAGGATTAGTCTCTCCATGTCACATTCAACAAAATAACTGTTTTCAGTATTCTGGTAGTCACCTTATTTTCAGCCAATATCATCTCAGCAGTTATTCAATCGTATCCAGGGGCTTTCCATCTCTTGAGTTTTTTTTAAATTATATTCTCGTCTTCAAACACACTGAATTCATTCATGAGCACATCAAGACCTTCCTCAGCTTCAGGTATAAGAATCAAATTATTCCCTTCATATATCCTAGTCATGACCTGGCCTCCTTAAAGTGTTCCATCCAACGTTTCTTTTCTTCATCCTTATTCGTTATTACAAATCCATATTTTTATTCTATGAGTATATGATTCTACTTCTTAACCCCCGTTACGATTCCATTAATAATTCTATGAACAATTCTAACTCCATAGCAACTCCTTGAATTCATAGCTTTGTCCGCCTGATCTGCTTAACTGTCTAAATATTCTCTCCAGTCAATCCTGTCTTTTCTTTTCACTTCCCTATCAATATTGCAATACTGTGCATGCTCTACCTTGTAAGTTTCATTACTTTCACGATAACTTTTAAAGATCAATTGGTCTTTGTCTCTTTTTTTATAGTATCCTAAGTATCATTTGATATTCATCCTTTCTCCTTTTAAATATATGTCCTAAAACTTCACTACCAACTGACTGATATGTCTTTAATATCAAAGCATTCTTCGTTATTAATTTTTTGTCTTCTTATCTTAAAGTTTTTAACACTACGAACCGATTCCTACATTCAATTGCAAAGTTTTATCTGTGCTTATCTTCTAGAAGCTTAGTGTTATCAAACCTAGGTATTCTATCTACATTTCTGTTGGTTGCTTTCAGTTTTAATTCCAGTGTCGCAATGAGGAGATGGTGATCACTACGTATATCTGCACCTCTATAGCTTCTCATACAATTTAGTCCTCCTTCTCTCTTTATTAATGGTCAAGTTATCTACTTGATTTCTGTAATTACCATATGGTGAAGTCCATGCATATTTGTGGATATCCCTGTGTTGGAACAGAGTACCTCCGGTAACAAGATTGTTTGTTTAAAAAAAAAAAAAAAAAAAAAAAAAAAAAAAAAAAAAAAAAAAAAAAAAAAAAAAAACTTATAAAACGGGCTCCATTTTCCTTTCGCCCAGTCCCTCACCTCCCGTCACATTTTCCATGACTTGATGGATCTGTCAAACTTTAGCATTGAAGTCACCAATAACAATTTTTACGTCTCTCTCTGGGATATCATATATTACACTCTGCAGGTCTTTATAGTATCCATCTTTCCTTTCTTCTGGGGCATCATTTCCTGGTGCATAGCACACTATAAAGTTCATATTGCCCAGTTTTGGTTTAAACTTTGCAAGTAACAATCTGCTATTTACAGCTGTATTCGAATAATGATTTTTCCGCTCCTGGCGTCATCATCATTCCAACCCCTTCCCTTCAAACTGCATCAGTTCTTCCTGAATATATATATATATATATATATATATATATATATATATATATATATATATATATATATATATATATATATATATATATATATATATATATATATATATATATATATATAGTCTTCGTCTAAGATTTTATCATTATTATTAATTGTTAGGCTACATCCCTAGTTTGATAAGCATAATGCTATAAGTCCAAGGGCTCAAAGAGGAAAATTAGCCCAATGATGAAAGTAAAGAAGGAAAAATAAAATATTTCAAGAACAGTAATATTAACATGAATATCTCCTATATAAAGTACAAAACCTTTAACAAAACAAGTGGAAGAGAAATAAGATAAAATAATGTCCCCGAGTGTACACTCAAACAAGAGAACTCTAACACAAGACAGTGGAAGACCATGGTACATAGGTTATGGCACTACCTAAGACTAGAGAAAAGTGGTTTGATTTTGGAGTGTCCTCCTAAAAGAGCTCCTCACCATAGCTATAGAGTTTATTCTATCCTTAATGAGAGGGAACTGGTTACTGAACAATTATAGTGCAGTAACCCCTTGGGTGAAAAAGTATGTCTGGTAATCTCAGTATTGTCAGGTTTATAAGGACAGAGGAGAATATGTAAAGAATAGGCCAGACTATTTGGTTTGTTTGTAGGGAAGGGGAAAATGAACTGTAACCAGAGAGAAGGATCCAATATAGTACTGTCAAGCCAGTCAATGGACCCCGTAACTATCTAGCAGTAGTATCTCAATGGGTGGCTGGTGCCCAAGGAAACCCACTACCAATCCCCTTACAACACGTTTCAATTAGGGCCAAGATATCTATATTATACTTCATAAATTCATTCTCCACTTACTGCAACTTTCCAATATGATTGATAGTTCTAACATGCCAATTGCCATTTCTCAATTTTTCTTTAGTATTCATGAACCAGGAGATTCTTAGCACATCGGTATGCTCGGGACTGGGGGCGATTTTTTAATTTCCTCTTTCCATAGCCTGACTAAATGCATAGAGGATTCAATGGCTATTTTCATCAAAGGATACCCAGTTACTTGCGATATGCAGTGCCTATGTAACATAGGCAAATATCTCCTGTTGGTTCACAATAATTCTAAGAAGATCATCCACCAGGCCTTCAGGGTATAAGCCGAAGACACAGCTTGTCTATTGCACTAAACCTAATGTGAGTGGTGATGGCTTGAAATAGTGAAAGAGTTTGTGTACAGCCATGATCAGGAAAGCTTCACTAGTCAATGGCCTCGTACTAGATTGGTTTTCTGTGAGTAATCAGACTAGTTTCCATTCGTCACCAATTCGCATTGGTCAGCGTGGTAATGGAAATTCAAAACCCCAAACCCCAAACATTGCCAAGTCCTTTCTCCTGCTGTGGACTAACAATAACCGTGTTTGATATTGTGTATATATATATATATATATATATATATATATATATATATATATATATATATATATATATATATATATATATATATATATATATATATATATTTGGGCTCAAGCCATGTCGTCCTGATGGAAGTTCCTATAGGGTAGCTTCCTAGGGTATATTACAACTACGGCGATATTCCCAGAGAATTTACCTTAAGGTACCCAGAATTCTAACTCCTGGAGCGAATATCCCTAATGAAAGGGATATCGCGACATATCAGAGGACGTATTCTTGACACACCACATGGCAATCTGCACCCCAAACAGAGATAACACATCGAAGGGGTCAATTGGCAAGAAAACGAAAACGAGAAAGAAAAGGGGGAGCCGCTCCCAAGGCTCCCTCTTCTCCCGTTTCGTAAGCGTGCCTGGCGCCAATCCTGGCGCATTCTGTATTCATTTTTGCGTAGCTTAACAACTCGGTGTTTTTTCCTGTGTTTCTCGCAAATCTTGGATTTATTCATCTTTTCATGGCTTCTCCAACTTCGTCAGCCTCTGATAAGTTGAGTACCTTTCCTTTTATATATAAATGTAGGCTCTTGGTAAATTTTAAAGTGATTAATAGTAATAATCTTTGTTACAAGAGCCGTTGCCTACTGGAGGCGTCATGGACACTGTCGCTCGCTAGGTATGAGTTTTAGTTAGCCAGAGCGACATTCCCGGTTGTTTTGCTTTAATAAATTTTAGCTATTAACGTTACATAGGATTTCCTTTCTCGTGCTTTTAGTATTATTTTGGCGAAGTATTCGCCTACTCTGGCCTACGCTAGGCCATGTAGCCTAGTCATTTGGTCTTAGTACTTTCCTGCATGATTTTGGATTTCCGAGTGTTTTAAAATTTTATTGAAGCTTTAGGCTGTTTTTTATACATTTAAGATTATGTTGAATATTTCCAAGATAGTATACGAGTGAGTTTCGGTGATTTAGGTAATCGATTCTCTGGGTGCCTAGGCTAAGTTGCTTATGGAGCCTTAGTATACTTTCTCATTCTCCCCGGTTGCTTTCTTTTCTTCGGAGAAGGTATGCAATCCCTTTCCCTCTGTTTAAGCCTTGGGCTTAAACCCTAGTGGTTTATCTGAATTAACTTTCGATACAACTATACTAGGGTGTTACTGTACCTCCCTGTTCCAGTAAGTCTGGCTTCAGAGAGGGACAGAACATCAGAGTTTTTTAGTCTGAGTCTGTGTTTGGCTGGCTTGGGGTAGAGTCTCCCTCGCTGGCCTGACACACACATAGGAGGCTTAACCTCCTTAGGTCACTGCCGAAGGTTTCTGTACGAGATGATTCCTTCTTTTGTGATCTAGCAGACTAGTCCTTGTTGCTTTTCTTGGTGGGAGGATAAGATCCTTTGCCTGGGAGTAGCAACACCTTCCTTGCTTTGGTTCAGTGGGGGCTGGCAAGTATTGCTGGCCTCCCTCCTTGAATCTCCCTTAGGCTAAGATGAGTTTTCTTGACTGCGGGTGATTCTTCACTAAAGCAAGGTTGGTAGGACCCTCTTTTGTCCCTTCCCCCTCTATCTCCGTAATGGCCTAGCCATTACAGTACTGTACGTCATTCTACATCTGGACCTAGGATAGGTTAGGATGTGGAATTGACTCAGTCCCTTGCCGGCCGGCAGAGCCTGCCGGCCGGCAAGGGTCTTCTGCTTGAGTGCTGCCCAGACCTCCCTTGGTCCCTCATCCATGTCTGCCTGTAGAGCCAGACGGCATTGGGCAGGAAGCCTGAATTAGATTTTCCCCTTCCTTATATGCACTCTTTCGGATTGCCGGGCTTGGAGGTAGTTTACGCTCTTATCCCAGCATCCATTCTGTTTTCTTCTAGTGCTGTACCCGACCCGGCTGCCGGCCTTTGAGGCCAGCAGCCGGGCAATCGTAGTCCTCTGGTTCTTTTGCTGCTGGCTGGCATCGGTTGTTTACCTTTGCCGGCCGGCTATTGTCAAGCCCTTGTCTGCCGGTCGCTATGAGCAGTGGCCGGCAGCCGGGTACTACCTTGTGTAGTTGCCGGCCGACATTGGCTGTTGCCGGCCGGCAGTAACTTGAACCAGCGTTCTGTCGCCTTATAGCTGTGAAGTAGTATACTTTAAAGCTAGTTATGGTGTGTGCCGGCCGGCACGTTACCTTCTATACTGTACCAGTATTCTTCAGTATAACATATACTGTAGGAAGAAAACTATAGTATAAGTTTTGGTACAGCACTGTGTGTTCTAACACTTTTGTGTTGTCTTGCACAGCCCTTTGGTGTTGCCTTACAGATAAGAAAGTGAGTTCTTTCTTGTCTATTATCCGGTATTTTAAAATCATATCTTAGGTGTAAGCTCCACCTGTTTCCTCTGGAAATTTTTCATTGGTTACTCTAGGACAGATTAACCATACGATTTTATTATCTGGAAGGCTGCAACAATTGGTTGTGCGGGAAAACACAAGTGTTTCTTTCCTTTCTGATTTGTTATGCTAACTGTGCATATCCAGTGATACGTAGTTCACTTGATATTCATGGAAATTTCTTCTCTTTGCAGGAGGTACGTCCGAAATGCGGAAGTGCTTTCTGCAACGTCCGCAGTAAGAACTTCTGCGGACATGAGTTATATAGGAGGCACGCAGCATGCGCTGTCTCCAAGGGTGATCTCCGTCATTGGGACCCTCAGGTATGTACCGTGTGCTCTAACCTGATTACTGAGGCTTTTAATTCCCCTAGGACAGCGGAATCAAGGGATATAGCTAGAAAGAAGCTTCGCACCTGGGTAAGGGGCTTCCAGAAGAACACCTCTGGACCTTATCTTCCAAGTGAGAAGATGAGGGCTTACCTTTTCCCTAGAGCATCAGTTGATGCAGTGATTCCACAGCCTCAAGAGGAGATCCCCCAAGTTCGGATCCAGGTGGATGCTGAAGTGGCGGTCGCCTTGAAAGACATCCAGTTGGACGACAGGATGTCAGACGTGTCCGAGCGTCTGGAGGAAGACCTCCTGGCAGGAGGCCAGGATGAAGATCAAGCCCCAGACATTGTAGAGGAAGAAGCCGACGAGGTGTCGGCTGCTCCGGTTCTGATCCCTGAACCTATTCCCTCAACATCGTCCGCTCTCCCAGTAGAGCTGGGACAGGCTCTCTCCTCCATTGTTGGACTGATCCAACAAATGCAGAAGGAGAATATGGAGAAGGCGGCTGCAATGGAACTGCAGATGCAGAAGCTTGCAGCATCATGTGGGCCCCAGAAAAGGCTCAATGTGATAGACCTTCCCTTGTGCTCAGATGCTAACCCGTGGAGATATGCTGAGCACATGCCGATGACGACTGGAAAGATCGTCATGTCGGATAAACTGGGTTCAGTTCCCCTTGAGGAGGTGGAATTCTGGCCCAGCAAAGGGTCATATCCGGACTGTTATGTCCTGTTGAGGAAGGAACCAGCTTCAAAGGAGGAGACAGAGCCGAAGGAGGTCATAGTGATGGACCATGCTAAGGCTCAAGCTTTGCTTTCATCTTCGATGAAAGAGAGGGGCTCCACAAACTCAAAAGTAGCTGCATTGAGTAAGAAGCTCCCTTTCTTTGTGTCCTCTCCTGCTAGAGCCTTCCCCTTTTTGCAGAAAGGGTTTGCGGCTGTATTAAAAGCAGTCGAGGAGTGTAAACACTTGTCGCTGGCCCTACTCATGGACCACAAGGACGGGAAGGACGTCCATCTTACCTTCTCAGTCGGGAAGTTGGAGGCTGATATTGCCAGACGTCAGTTTGGTGAGAACCTCCCTAAGCTGTCTGACTTTCTTTTGCGGAGAGAGCTCGAGACAAAAGAAAGACTGGCTGCCTCAATGTCTCTTCAGACCACTCTTGAGACGATGGCAAGTGACCCCAAGGTCCATGAAATGTTCATGGTAGTGGCCAAGACTCATCTGGCCACAGTGACGAAGGATCTTTACAGCTTCGTCAGGGCGAGGAGAGCTTGTAGGGAGTTCGTGTTCACCTCGGCTACAGTGAGGCACGAGCCAAGGAAACTAATCTCCTCCAACATTTGGGGCAAAGACCTTTTCCCTAGCGAATTGGTCAAAGAAGTTGTGGATAAGGCCGCCACGGAGAATAAAAATCTTCTCCAGAAGTGGGGCCTGTCTATCAAGAGAAAGTCTTCCCCGGATGAGGGTCCCCAACCAAAGAGGAAGACTAAACGAACTAGGCTACCGTCTCGGCCAGCCAAGCCAGTTGAAGAGCAACAGCAACAGCAATTGCCGATGCCTTCAGTGCCCCAGATGGTGGCACAAACCCCGACCACTTTCCAGTGGGTACCCCAGGCCGTGTCGACGCAGTCCCCAGCATTCAACCCAACGTTCGAAGGGCAGTCAACTTCCTTTCGAGCAAAGCCTAGAGGAACAACCAGAGGCTCGTCTAGGCGCCCCTCAAGGGGAAGGGGATTCAGGGGTGGTCGCGGTCAGGGAGGCAAGACCTCTGGACAACAGTCCAAGTGAGGTGATACCGGTAGGAGGGAGACTTCAGAATTTTCGGGATCGGTGGACATTCGATCCCTGGGCCCACAGCCTACTCAGGAATGGACTGGGCTGGAGCTGGTACAGCACTCCACCCCCGTGCCTTCGGTTTTTCCAGCACTCTGCCCCCGTTCTGGAGGAGTACGTTCAAGAACTGTTGGAGAAAAATGTGATCCGAAAGGTGAAGTCCATCAAATTCCAAGGGAGGCTGTTTTGTGTTCCCAAGAAAGACTCGGAAAAGCTCAGAGTCATTCTGGACTTGTCGCCACTCAACAAGTTCCTAGTGAATTGCAAATTCAAAATGCTAACACTGCAACACATAAGGACCTTACTGCCCAAGAGGGCATACTCAGTCTCTATAGACTTGTCAGACGCCTATTGGCACATTCCAATCAGCCGTCGACTCTCCCCCTACCTAGGGTTCAGGCTACAACGGAGACTATACGCCTTCAGAGCCATGCCATTCAGGCTAAATATAGCTCCAAGGATCTTCACGAAGCTTGCGAGCGTAGCTCTCAAGCAATTACGCCTAAAGGGAATTCAGGTAGTACCCTACCTGGACGACTGGCTGGTGTGGGCAGCATCCAAAACAGAATGCTTGCAAGCTTCCATTTATGTGATCCAGTTCCTAGAGTTTCTAGGCTTCAAGATCAACAGAAAAAAGTCTCGACTTTCTCCATCTCTAAAGTTCCAGTGGCTGGGAATCCACTGGGACCTAATGTCACACCGTTTCTCCATCCCGGCGAAGAAAGGAAGGAGATAGCGGGTTCTGTCAAGAGACTTCTAGTTTCCGAAAGGATATCAAGACGCGAGCAGGAGAGAGTACTGGGTTCTCTCCAGTTTGCTTCGGTGACAGACCCGGTGCTAAGAGCACAGCTAAAGGATGCAACCGGAATTTGGAGAAGTTATGCATCAACGCGCGAAGAGATCTGAGAAGACCAGTTCCGTTTCGTCTACGTACTCTTCTCAGGCCTTGGTCCCAAGCCAGACATCTAAAGAAGTCGGTTCTTTTTCAGCCACCTCCCCCGTCGGTGACAATTCACTCAGATGCCTCGAAGCAGGGATGGGGAGGTCACTCTCATCGGAAAAAAGTCCAGGGGACTTGGTCCAAGCTATTCAAGACCTTTCTCATAAACTTTCTAGAAGCTATGGCAGTGCTCCTTACCTTAAAGAAAGTCTCCCCGCGTCACTCGATCCACATATAGTTGGTGCTGGACAGCGAGGTAGTTGTGAGATGCTTGAATCGACAAGGATCGAGGTCACCACCTCTCAACCAGGTGATGTTGGCCATCTTCCGATTGGCGGAAAAGAAGAAGTGGTACCTGTCGGCTGTTCACCTTCAAGGAGTCCGCAATGTGACAGCGGACGCTCTATCCAGGTTCACACCGATAGAGTCGGAATGGTCTCTAGATGCAGGATCATTCTCCTTCATCTTGAGTCAAGTCCCAGAACTGCAGATAAACCTCTTTGCGACGAAAGACAACAAGAAGATGCCCCTGTACGAGGACCCCTTAGCGGAAGCAGTGCATGCGATGTCCCTCGACTGGAACAGATGGTCCCGGATTTATCTGTTCCCTCCTCACAACCTTTTGTTGAGGGTCCTCAACAAACTGAGATCCTTCAAGGGGGTAGCGGCAATAGTGGCCCACAAGTGGCCGAACAGCGTGTGGTTCCCCCTGGCATTGGAACTACGGCTGAAGTTTCTACCGCTACCAGATCCAGTTCTGACCCAGCGAGTCCAGAAGTCTACTGTCTGCGCTTCATTACAGAAAACCCGGACCCTGCAGCTCATGATTTTCTCTCCCTAGCGGTGAGAAAGCGTTTCGGGATTTCGAAAGCCAGCATAGACTTCCTAGAGGAATGTATGTGCAAATCTACTAGAAGGCAATAAAGTTTCGAAAGCCTGCGCTAGGTTCAGACCTTCAGCACCTCCAAAGCCCATTTCATGGTCTTTAGACAAAGTTCTTCATTTTGCTTCTCTGTTGAGCAATGAGGAGGGTGCGTTAAAGGATTTGACCCAAAAAGTTATTTTCCTATTTGCACTCGCGTCCGGGGCCAGGGTTAGTGAGATTGTAGCCCTCTCGAGTGAGGAATGTCGTGTTCAGTTCCTGGATGGGGGAGAACTGAACCTGTTTCCGGAGCCTACTTTTCTCGCCAAGAATGAGTTACCCACCAACAGGTGGGGTCCCTGGAGAATCTGCCCTCTGAAAGAAGATGCATCTCTATGTCCAGTAGAATGCCTAAAGGTCTATCTTCATAGAACTTCAGACTTCAAGGGTGGTCAACTATTCAGGGGAGAAACATCAGGCTCAAATTTATCACTGAATCAACTCAGGGCGAAAAATCACATATTTTAATCGCAGAGCGGATCCTGACAATACACCCGCAGGTCACGATCCGAGGAAAGTTGCTCCATCCTTAAATTTCCTTAATTGTATTGATTTTGAACATCTTCGATCATACACTGGCTGGAAGTCTTCCAGAGTGTTCTTTCGCCACTATGCGAAGCAAGTGGAGCAACTAAAGAGTTCTGTGGTAGCAGTGGGTTGCGTCGTTAACCCTGCTGTTTAACTCTGCGAGGAACATTGGTTTTAATTGGGACGATTAATTCCAGGGTGAGTGTGTAGTTACATACTGTGCTAAAAACTAAGTGAGGGCACTTAGGTGCCCACGTTGACTGTTCCACTTCCAAAGGTGAACCTAGCATAAGTGCTGATATGTGTGCCGAGCGTTTCTAACGCTAATGTAATTGATTAGTAATACAGACTTTTCTGACCTTGATACCTCGGTATGTTAAAAGTGGCACTAATGTTTTTCTTTCAGATAAACAAGTTTCTGTTTACTATCATACTTATGCTTTAAGTTTTGCTTATCCTCTTCTTATATATATATATATATATATATATATATATATATATATATATATATATATATATATATATATATATATATATATATATATATATATATATATATATATATATATATATATATATAAATATATATATATATATATATATATATATATATATATATATATATATAATTGTTGTTAACCTGTCTGTTTATTGTCTGTCAATAAACTTGTTCTTGAGAACCTTGCGTCTCCTTCACCTGTGTCAATTTATTGATATAATTGAGCATTCATTCTATGTATATTTATCTGTGATAATTCTAATAGATTGTTCCTTTATGCAAGCTATGTTGCATTGGTTTATGCTTTCCCTTAGTGGGAGGATTCCACCCCATAAGGGGATGGTGGCGGATTTACAGCTTCCTCCTATGCGGATATAAACCTTTGTCCAATACAAGTATTGTGCGGAGAACTGGTCGATATTTCATATTGACGCAGTGGTTCTTTACAAACTATGTTTTACTTAATATAGGGTGAGACCACTATATTAGCTTGCCTGGTATTCATACATAGGTATATGTACTCTTCCAGACTTTTCCAGAGTCTAGTAGGACTCTTCCCTGTAGGGGGCAGGAAGCTCTAACATGGTTTATGGTTAGTTGAAAAGATGTATAACGGTAACATCTTAGGTCTCTAGGTCTAGTCGACCGGGAAAAATTACCTTCGGGGAGTACGGCATGTTCTGAGAATCCACAGATACAGTAATGCTCTGGTATACTTCCATCAGGACGACATGGCTTGAGCCCAAAAAACGGATTTTGAGCGAAGCGAAAAATCTATTTTTGGGTGAGATGGCCATGTCGTCCTGATGGACCCGCCCTTCCCTTTCTATGAAAGGCCTGTAGGACCCCTCCCTACATACAGTATCTGTAGCACCTCGTGTATCGCTACAAGGAATACAGATGGCGCCAGGATTGGCGCCAGGCACGCTTACGAAACGGGAGAAGAGGGAGCCTTGGGAGCGGCTCCCCCTTTTTCTTTCTCGTTTTCGTTTTCTTGCCAATTGACCCCTTCGATGTGTTATCTCTGTTTGGGGTGCAGATTGCCATGTGGCGTGTCAAGAATACGTCCTCTGATATGTTGCGATATCCCTTTCATTAGGGATATTCGCTCCAGGAGTTAGAATTCTGGGTACCTTGAGGTAAATTCTCTGGGAATATCGCCGTAGTTGTAATATACCCTAGGAAGCTACCCTATAGGAACTTCCTTCAGGACAACATGGCCATCTAACCCAAAAATAGATTTTTCGCTTCGCTCAAAATCCGTTATATATATATATATATATATATATATATATATATATATATATATATATATATATATATATATATATATATATATATATATATATATATATATATATATATATATATATATATATATATATATATATATATATATATATATATATATATATATAAGTGTGCTACTTTTATAAGCACACATTGAGTATGTGTTGTTTAAGATGTGTAAAGCTGGATAACGAAGTACATCTTATTAGCTTTAAAAGTATTTATTGTCTAAAAACAACAGAGTTAAACATCTCCATCATAGGAGGGAGCTGGTTTGGTCGGATGACCAATTCTGGTGAAGTATAGATATGAACTGATTAAATTAATGATATCACAGATATCGTATGCTTAGTTGATGTATCATTTTCAACACAATCTCGGAAGACACCTGCATCCGGTGACGTCACAAACTTTTACACACTGATGCATTGGTGT
Organism: Palaemon carinicauda; assembly: GCF_036898095.1. Taxonomy (NCBI): domain Eukaryota; kingdom Metazoa; phylum Arthropoda; class Malacostraca; order Decapoda; family Palaemonidae; genus Palaemon; species Palaemon carinicauda. Next base: position 36,345,261 of record NC_090747.1, on the reverse strand, counting down.
TGACGTTTAAGAAAAATGTTACATTGCCGAGTCTGCATTTTGCATCCTGTTTATGATTTCACATGACTACAGCAAATCTCACGGCTAGCATCTTCATCCAAAATGACATATTACGTCATGTGTTTTAAACATGTAATAACAATTATTTCATTTATTACATTAGCTCGGCCAGCTATCTCAATTTTTTCAAAAAAAATTTAACAACAAGCCAAAACATGTTTACTAGGCGTGACTGGATATATGTATTATTCTTTGTTTAACTTTAGCCATAAGCAAACGAGGACGAATGTCCAAATAGGCACATCAAAAAATAAAAACAATAATGCAAATGAAAAGATATTACCAAAACAAAGAAAAAAAATGCATGATAAATAAAGATCATATATATGGTACATTGCTAGCAAATGATTATATGGTACCAAAAAAAAAAAAAACTGACATACATATGATTCGGTATCTTGTTAAAGAATAATTGTTACCTTTGTCAGAAACATAGATCAACATAATACGGTAACTAATAAAAATATTTGTTACCTTGGTAAAAGTTCAATTTTTTAGTGCACAAACACGAATTCCTGGTACATACACGTACCACGGTTTCGTACATATATATATATATATATATATATATATATATATATATATATATATATATATATATATATAGGGCTGATATATTTTATCAGATGCCCAAAGATTCGGTTAATTTATTTTTTTTCTCTTTTCTTTTTAACATTCCGGCTTTTATATTTTATTAGATGCCGTGAGAAAAAATTATTTATATTTTTTTTTTAATGTTTTTTTTTTTAAATGTATTTTTAACCATGCAAAGTTAAAAAATGTCCTCATTTACATATTACTAGCGTACTAACAGCTTTTCCTACAAACTCTAATTCCAACATTTTACTCCTTTATCGAATGAGGTGGCCACTTCAAACGGCTTTAAACTGAATTAAATAAGGAGTTTTGTCTGGACATGGCGAAACGTTCTGTTTTAGCTTCCTGCTGTGCCGTAACCTACGCCAAACAAGGATGTTCACGGCGATAAATATCATCACCGTGATACCCAGTCCTGCTAGTAGTATGGGGTGAAGAATTTCCTTATAAGTCGGTGACAGGTGGTCCATTTCGGTTAATTTCATCAACCGCTTGGCTACTTGTCTGTTGTACGGGATAGGTAGTGCTGGCATTGTAGAGGTCCACGTGAAGTTCGCGAAGTAGGCTCGTTCTCTGATGAGTGTCCGTAGACCAGTCACCATGGAATTAGGGGAAGTCCCGATACAACCATCTGCTGCAACGAAGATGTGGGCGAAAGACGTGGATCCGTCAGGGCATGATGCATTGAAGCCGTCCTTGTCGTATCGTATCCACGAGCCATTGTTCAGTCTGCAATTGAACTCATTATTGTCGAAGGGATAAAGCTTATCCAGACAATTTTCACTTGTATGGGAGAGAGCACCGTCTAGCACTATACCTAACTCGCATTAATCCATTAAGTTTTTATGGAATTCAAATGAGTCAGCTGTACATATTTTTCTATCCATTGCGTCTGAACAGTGAGTTAATTGATTTAAGTCTTTAATGACCGTATATGTTTCCTTGTCTGGATAATCAATACGTGTTCTGTCAAACTGGATATTACTGGATTTGAGTGATTCGTCATGAAAGTCGGAAATGGTGATATCCTGTAAGATTGCCAGGCATCAGAAGAATCAAAGGGAATTGTAATCCTAATCTTGTTATTATCAACGCTTACTGTAATTAGGCTGTAATAAAATTCTAACCTACATTCGCCTAACAAAGGAACATAGCCTAGTTTATCCCTTCCGTTCTCCAGAATTAACTTTAAGTAATTTATAGGCAACAAATGGGGTGACAGTACACCTTTAGTTGCTAACGTGATAGCTTCTACATAATCCTTGGATTTCTCAATGAAATGTGCAATTCTGTTATGTATGTGATCTATCTTTGAATCATAATACGTTAACGTTGCCAACAAATCCTGTACTTCCATAATCTGAATGATATTATTTGAATGTTCATTTACTAAATCCATAATTTGATTGATTGAAGCTAACTGATTCCTTAGTTCTGACATAATCAATTCATCTTTATGAGTCAAGAACTCAATTTTCTTATTTTGATTATTAATTTTAAGACGATTGGAAATTCCTAAACCTAAACTTGCAACAGACCCAAAGATGTTTAATGCAGCATAAATAAACGGATTTCGTCTTTCTTTATGTTTGTGTCCTACAGTCCACATCAAAAGGTCATTAGCCAAAGATCCTGTCTCGTAAGTCTTATTTTTCAAGTCATCAGATAGCATATCTGCAACTTTTAATGTTGATCCAAGCAAACTCTCTGTAGTCAAATGAAAATGTCTTCTATGCAACTCATCCAAATGGCGTTTCTTAAGCTAGTGACATCATTCTCTTGAAGAAAAATTGCTTGCATATTCACTTCTACAACTATGTTGCTTGATGTAATAAAAACGTCTTCTTGTCTTTCAACTATAGTGCCATATTTAAAATTTGTACTTTTAGTTTTAGAGCTCATCCCACACGAGAAAAATGTCTGAGCGAACAATATCACTCCCAACAACAAAAAATTCATCTTGGAAACCTGTAACAAGAAAAATATATGTAATTACTCCTGTATTAAGAAGAAAACTTTGAATCACATAAAATAAAAAATTTTTCCCTCACTTCTTTCCCTCTCTTTTCTTTTTTCTTTTTAATTTCTTATGTGAGCCAATGGTACTATTCTCTCATCCGTGGGTTGGGATACGTTTTGAACTCTAAACCTATTGGCTGTTAATGTTTCCAAAATGTTAAATGGGCCTTCAAACTTAGGTGTTAGTTTATAATTGAGTCCTTTGCGCACATTGATTTGAATATACACGTTATCACCCACGGTATATGTTTTAGTTGGCTTCGCTATTTTATCATGATTCCTTTTCATTATGATTTTTTATTCTTCTAAATTCTTTCGAAGGATTTGATAGATTAGATGTAGGCGTTAATACATGGAAAGGCGTTCTAACTGGGGTACCATACAATGCTTCATGCGGTAACATTTTAATTGATATATGATATGAATGATTCAGAGTACTCAGTGCCGCCGGTATTGCAATATCCCAGTTGGGGTCTGATCCCCCTAGTGTTACTCTTAATATATTTAAAATTTTCCTATTTGCTCTTTCCACTAGCCCATTCGACTCTGGGTGATATATCATGGTATTTATTTTCTTTATGCTGAGGAATTCACACAATGAGGTAAGAAAGTGATTATTAAATTCACCACCCGAGTCTGAGATTATCATGTGTGGAATTCCATGTTTACAAATGTAACACTCGTAAAACTTCCTAGCGCATTCAATCGCAGTTTTAGTTTTAAGCGCTATTAGTTCTGTATATCGAGTTAAAGCATCTATAATTACTAAGAGGTGCTTATTTCCTCTGTCGGACTCGTAAAATCCTGTTAACAAATCTAAATGTATTCTTTCAAAGGGTTGATTGGGCACAGGATAAGCCCATAGGCTGACAGGTGTTTTCGTATGCCCTTTGTTTTCCTGACATGTGCGACAATTAGCTATGTGTCTTTTTATATCTGTAAGCATCGTATGCCAATAAAACAATGATTTGTCTTTCTGTGACATCAATGAGAACCCCGTGTTTCCATGTAATGGATTTGAATGCAACCAGTTCAGGACAGTGGAATTAAGTGAAATTGGTACTACTACCTGGTCGTTAGTTACATGTGGTGTATTGCGGGTTTTCCTTGTCACAGTCCTACACAGAATATTATCTTTGATTATGTAATTCTGCTGCTTATACTTTATATATCCCTTTTCCTTATGATTGCCTTTCAAAGCATTTATAATTGTTTCTATTTTCTGATCTTTTCTTTGCTCAGTCTATAACAATTCAGCGCTCTAGCCTAAATCTTCTTGTTCAGATATCGTTTTAACAATAGGCATGGATGTTGATATATCTATTAATTCAGCTAAAGGCTCCGTACAAGATGACACGGGGTTGTGTGATAATGCATCCGCAATGATATTGGCTTTCCCAGGGAAATACCCGATTCTTACGCCAAAATCTTTAATGATCAAATGCCACAGAGTTCGTTTAGGGCTGTGGTTGAAACCTTTAAAGAACTCTGTTAGTGGTTTATGGTTAGTAAGAACCTTAACGGGATAACCGTAAATTATGAACTTAAAATGCACTAGTGAATTAACAATAGCTAGCCCTTCCTTGTCTATTACTGCATACTTACTTTCGGAAGTTCTCAATTTTCGAGAATAGAAAGCTATCGGGAAAAATTGTTTATCATATTGCTGAAGCAATACCCCTCCTACTCCTAAGTCTGAGGCGTCTGTTGCAATGAAGAATTTCTTACCGAAGTCAGGAAATTTTAAGATAGGAGAACTACACAGTTCATCTTTCAAGGTATTAAACACCTGGTGATGTTGCTCAGACCATATGAAATCTACGCCCTTCTTCGTAAGATCAGTTAAAGGAGCGGCTATTATTGAATAGTTGCGTACAAAACGCCTGTAATATCCACTACAACCCAGAAATTGCTGTATTCCCTTGACATTAGTAGGTATGGGAAAATTACGTATAGCCGACACCTTATCATGGACTACTTTAAGACCTTGGCTTGACACCATGAAACCCAAATATATTAATTCTGTTTTGAAAAACTCACACTTACTAATCTTTACCCTTAAGTTATGTTGTCTTAATCTCTGTAGTACTAGTTCTAACTTACGTAGATGTTCTTCTAAGGTGTTGGAAAAGATTACAAGATCATCCATATAGGCATGCAATATATCCCCTAACAAGTCTCCAAACACTATGTTAATCATTCTTGTAAATGTTATAGGAGCACAACGTAAACCAAAAGGCATCCGTAAAAATTCATAATGTCCCCTGGCTGTGCTGAAGGCTGTGTATGGGATACTATCTTCTTCTAATGATATCTGGTGAAAGCCTTTAAGTAAGACCAAACTAGTAAAATATTTATTCTGACCTAACAAAGATAAAATATCGTCAATACATGGCACTGGGAATCGATCAGGGATCGTCTCCTCATTTAGGCGACTGAAATCTACGCAGATACGCCATGTTCGATCTTTTTTCGGTACAACTATTAAAGGAAAATTATAAGGGCTGTTTCATTTCCTAATGACTCCTTCTTCTAGCATTTTACCTACTTCATCATTTATTTCATTCTGGAATTTCATAGGGAGTCTGTACGAGGGTACATAGATAATTTTCTGCTTGTCCTTTAACCTTATTTGATGCTCGATCACATCTGTTTTTCCTAAGGATCCATCCGTAGTGGAAAAAACATCATGATATTTAGTTAAAAGTCCAAAAATTTTCTGCTGAATTTCCTCGTCTTGAATGTCGTTATTGATTTTATTTTTAATAGACCGCAAAAGGGATTCATCAGCAACTGATTGAAAGTGATTGATCTCAGCAACGGTAAGAATACGATGTTTATAAACTTCTACATCCAAGATATGTTGATTTTTGTGAATTACTAAAGTGTTATTTAAATGATTACAGACTTCAATATTACATTGTTGATGTGAGCCTACTGTATAAATAGCTTGTGTGACAGACAATCCGTTAGTTTTCAAAGTGTCGGAAAGGATTAATATTTCAGATCCCGGTAATGTTTTCTTTATTTGCACTATTAAATTTGAAGGTACGTTTGGTTCGATAGATTGCGTGCAAGATGATATTACGGGTGAACGAGAATTTTGCTGGGTCGCGTATATTATTTCTTTATTAGTGAGAAAAGTTATTGGTTCTTCAACGTACGTTACGGTTACATTTGTCGTCTCCTTTTTATCCAAAACTGATTTTAAGGTATTAGAAGACTTATAGAATTTCCCTGTGATATACACGCCGTGCTTGGCAGGGGCTGAGATAATGTTTTATATTTCCCATAGATGGGTATCCTATAGTTACAGCTGGATACATATCAATGTTTTTTACAACAACAAATGTATCGGCAAACGTGCGTTTACCGACTTTGAACTGAACATGAGTTATGCCTATGACATTTAATTCATTATTTCCTATACCCGAGAGTCTAACTCCGGATTTTTCAATCGGAAAGTTCGAAAACAACAAATGATGTGTCTTCAAATCCATGGTATTACGTGGACTACCAGAGTCAAAAAATAACGTAAAGGATTTGTGTTCTAAATTTACAGCATATAAGGTTGGTCGTAACTCATTTTGGCTTATTATTGTATGAATTCGTTGCAAATCTACGGGAGCATGCACTGTTTTACTTAATTCAGACGTTTGTTTCAT
>NC_090747.1:36325701-36330920 GCF_036898095.1 Palaemon carinicauda | reverse complement strand
ATATATACTATATATATATATATATTACATATATATATATATTCATATATATATATATATATATATATAATATATATATATATATATATATATATAATATATATATATATATATATATATATATATTATATATATATATATATATATATTTATATATATATATATATATATATATATATATATATATATATATATATATATATATATATATATATATATATATATGTATAAATTATATATATATATATACATATATATATATTACAATTTTATGATTGATTATCTCATTTGCGAATCAGTTTTATGACATCAATGGCTATTCTGGTTTGTACTACACGAACATTGCATTACGTCGATGGTTACCTTTTCCGCTCTAAAAATATAAGAAGAGTTTAAATTTCCATAGATATGTTGTTGATTCCTGCCTGCATTATAAAAAAAAAAAAAAAAATAAGTATAAAAATAGCGACGCACCATAGGTCTCAGAAGTACCTTAAAGTCTTCCATTGTGTCAGGCATGTTTCATGACTAGGAATATTGGCCTTGGCGGTAAAATTATTATTATTATTATTATTATTATTATTATTATTATTATTATTATTATTATTATTATTATTATTATTATTATTAATATTATATATTTTTTTAATACTTAAAAATTATCTTGGAGATTTCAATTGACCACAGCGATTTGTAGGCAGACAGTCATTTTTAGGACCTTTTTTTTTCAACAAGTGAGTGATGAAACACCTAAACAAATTAGTTTAGAAACAACATACATTTTGTTGCATTGATACACCAATGATAAATATATTAAATTTATTATTTATTGAGATCTTTAAGGAATATTGAGGAAAAAGAGACGGAAGTATTTGGTCACGATATGTCTTTAAATAAAGTAATTAATCATTGGCCCACTATTTGAAGTATTTATACAATATAAGAGTGAAGGTACAAGAAATAAAAATGCTTAAAAATTTAGTTCTTATTAACAAATATTTAAGAGTGTTTTCGGGTGGTTACTGGTTCAATTATGTGGAAAAAGAATTGAAGACAAGAAACTCTGGTTAATTTGGCGATGTGAGAAAGGTCTAAATTAAGGGGAATAAAAAGCGCTAAATATACCTTTGCAAGATGTATTTTCAAAATTGCATTATTAAGCAACAGGGAAAATCGGTGACATATTTAATAATTTCTTCACATTACACGTTTCCTAGCAAAATGTTTCAAAGGAATATCAATAATCCCATTCTAACTGTAAACTGCTGAAAGACTCCTTATCAGCTTTTGTTATATGTGTAAGGCTGTTATATGAAATTTGAAATTCCTTGATTATGGGTAATAGCCTACGGTAATAGTTGTATTTTCCATTCCAGTGAATTACTATAGTACGTATATCTGTGTGTATACCTTTCTTTCCACGTGAATGCTTTGACTAGCAATTCTTTCAGCAATGGCTTCAAGCGCTTAACTGAGATAAGTTTTCGCCCTTCTGGTGCTAATCCTAAAACAATTATCAAACCTCTCCTTTATCGTTACCAATAGGTTCCCTAAAATGCGCGAAAGAGGATGACTTCGACAAGCGAAATAGTGGCATTCAGATTTCTCTTTCTCCATAAAACTGTAATGGAGAGGGACGAAAGTTCCCTTTTGTTTGGATGCAATGTCTATTTACCATGCTTATTTCAAACTTGCAACGAATATCTTTATGTTGAACAGGTTAACATAATGCTCTTTGAGTGAGGGCATTGTTTCCCTCATTACAGGTCAAGGGGATGGTACCCGTTTTGTGAGACGCATGGGTATAATTTTACTGTATTACTGATTCTGATTCCGAACAGAAAATATATGTTTCCCTGTAGTAAATAACGTGATTTGACCGAAATTGACCTTCATTTCAACCGCAAACCAACAGAACAATCAAATCGACTAACTTTAAGTAGCCAAACTGGTTGTTGTTATTACGGATGAAATGAAGGTGAAAACCAGTTAAATCACGTTATTTTCCACAGGAAAAAATAATTTCTGTTAAATTGTTTAAATATAAAGTCTCTTATTATATCTATATTTTTTTAAACTATAATGACTTGTACCAACCGTGTGTCACACAATTGTACATAATTATTTTGTATATATTATGCTTGTATCTGCGCTCTTCCCTCGCACTAAAAAGAACCTGAATGATCATGTCTCCGTTTTGCTCAGTAACATTATCTGTCTCTCGAACAGGTCATGTCCTGTTGCCTTGAGGTTTTGTATATAAAGAAGAGTGTTCCTTAATAAATAACTCAGTCGTTTTCAATCTGCCTTTGAGTTCACAACTCCTCTCTCGGCCCGTCACATTGGTGACCCCGGAAGTCGACTCGCTCCCACTGCCTTCCACCCCCACCTCCCTCGCCCCTCCATCGTTGGTAATATGACGGAGGCGGACTCTACCCCAGCAGTTGGCACTGCGGCCGCTCCATTGAAACTTTCACCGTTCGCTAGCGGAGAAGCGTTCGCTTGGTTTCAACACGCTGAAGTCCACTTTCGTATCAGGGGCGTGACTCGCTCAACCACCAAAGCGGATTATGTTCTCGCGGCGATACCCGAGGACACCTTCCCAGAAATATCCGACTGGCTTTGTGAACAAGGAGACACCCCAATAGCGTATGACGACCTCAAATCATACCTTCTGCAGCAGTACTCGCCGTCGCCAGCCGCCCGTATAGCAAAGCTTTTTCAGCTCTCGCAACAACCGTTGGGGGACCAAAGGGCTTCGCTTGCCCTCAGGGAAATGACCAGTATCGCTCGCCTTCAACCTGCCGCAGACGGCTCTCCTCGTGAGGTGAACCTACTCCGTGCCCTTTGGATACGCCGTTTACCTGAACCTGTGCGCGCTGCCATACCCGATGTCGATAGTTTACCCATAAAGGACTTGATGACCAAAGCCGACGCCCTTATGGACAGCCACTTCAAGACCTCCATCAACGCTTCCACCCCTGACGACGAGGATGCCTATTCAACGACAACTGAAGCTGACATGAATGCCGTAGGATATACACGCCTACCCTGTGACGTGCCGAAGCGGCGGCAAAGCCGCCCACCACCCACCAATCGCTCGCGCCCCAACGAACGACTTCTACAGCCACTTACTACCTCCCATCCGCCGCAGTTTTGCTACTACCACTTCAGATTCGGGGCAACTGCGAAGAAATGTGCCAAAGATTGTCAGTGGCCAAAAAAACGTGTAAGTAGGCCATCGCTTGTGGCGGTGGCCTCCCATGTTTCTAATCTTTTCTTTTTACAGGATGCAGGAACGGGCGTGCAATTTTTGGTAGACACGGGTGCTTGTCGTTCTCTTTTGCCAAGGAAACTCTTCAAGGCACAACGTAGTCTGTCTACATCTGCCGACGTCCGCTTGGTAGCTGCCAACGGATCTGCGATACCCACCTACGGTTACAAAAACCTTACATTATCGTTCGGAAACGGTAAATTCAATTGGAAGTTTCTCGTTGCTGACGTCACAATGCCAATCCTCGGTGCGGATTTCCTCTCTCATTTCCACCTTCTGGTCGATGTCGCCCACCGACGATTGGTCAACGCAGACTCGTACTTGTCGACACCTCTTCAACCCGCCCCCTCTAACCTCGCTCTCCACATCAGCGCACCCACGGATGCCTACGCCCACCTCCTCACGTCGTACCCGGAAGTTTTCCGTCCAGAACTTCGCCAAACGCCCACGGTTCCTGCCAAGCACGGTATTTATCACCATATCAAGACGACGGGACCCCCAGTCTTCGCAAAATTTAGACGTCTAGCACCGGAACGATTGGCAGCCGCCAAACATACGTTCGCCGAAATGGAGAAAATGAACCTTTGCCAAAAGGCCTCCAGCCCATGGTCGTCACCCTTACACATCGTTCTGAAGAAAGACGGCTCCCTCCGTCCGTACGGGGATTACAGGCGCCTGAACATGCAAACAGAACCGGATCACTACCCCCTCCCAAACATTGCCGATGTAACCTCCTACCTGCACAAAGCGAAGGTTTTCACTACGCTCGACCTCCTGAAGGGGTATTATCAGGTGCCTATGAACCCAGAAGACATCCCCAAGACCGCCATCACCACTCCGTTTGGCACATACACCTTCAATTACTTCTGTTTTGGCCTTCGTAATGCTGGGGCAACGTTTCAACGTCTCATGGATGGCATCTTAGGGGACCTCCCTTTCTGTTTATGTTACGTGGACGACATACTTGTGTTCTCCTCCTCAAAAGAGGAACACCTCCGTCACCTGCGCATCGTGTTCGACCGCCTGCAACAAAACGGCCTTGTAGTCCGGTACGACAAGTGTACCTTTGGCGCCAACGAAGTGTCGTTCTTAGGGCACCGTATCATTCCTGAAGGAGTCCATCCCCTCCCTGAGAAGGTAGCAGCCGTTCAGAAGTTCCCCACGCCCTCGACCGTCAAAGCTCTGCAGGAATTCTTGGGCATGATCAACTATTATCACCGTTTTCTGCCAGCCATTGCCGCCACTCTTGCTCCCCTCTACGCCTCCCTCAAGGGCAAGCCAAAGGACCTGAAGTGGGGTCCCCTTCAAGAAGCAGCCTTCTGCAATGCAAAGAAGGCCCTATCAACTGCTGCGGCTCTCACTTTTCCTATCCCACACGCCCCTCTCCTTCTCTCCACCGATGCCAGCGACGTCGCTATTGGTGCAGTACTCGAGCAGGTGGTCAAAGGCTCGCCCCGCCCATTGGCCTTCTTCAGCAGAAAACTGTCCAAGGCAGAATCGGGTTATTCTACCTTCGATCGAGAATTGCTGGCGGTGCACTTGGCTGTCCGTCACTTTCGCCATTTCTTAGAAGGTACGCCCTTCGTCATTCGTACAGACCACATGCCTCTGGTGCACGCCTTCACTCGACAGTCTGACGCCTGGTCCGCCCGTCAACGCCGACATCTCTCCGCCGTGGCTGAATACAATTGCACCCTCCAATACGTCCCTGGGAAAATGAATCCCGTTGCCGATGCCCTGTCAAGAAACACGTTGGCTGCCGTTCAACTGGGATTGGATTACAACGCCCTGGCTGAAGCCCAACGACAGGATCCAGAGTATCAAGCTTGTAAGACATCCTGCACGTCCCTCCGTTGGGCGGATTTTCCCCTCGAAGACTCCAACACCACCCTCCTCTGTGACGTCAGTACTGGTAGACCGCGACCTTGGATTCCTGCTCCCATGC
>NC_090747.1:36305701-36320701 GCF_036898095.1 Palaemon carinicauda | reverse complement strand
ATGCATATATATACATATATATATATATATATATATATATATATATATATATATATATATATATATATATATATATATATTGATAAATAAATAATTATATATATGTATATATACACGCACACACACACACATATATATATACATATAATATATATATATATATATATATATATATATATATATATATATATATACATATAATATATATATATATATATATATATATATATATATATATATATATATATATATATATATATATATATATATATATATATATATATAGATAGATATAAATGGTGTGAAAGCTGAGATGTTGAAGGAAGGGGGTGTGGCTGTACTTGAATGATTGGTGAGATTGTTTAATATGTGTTTTGTGTTGTCAATGGTACCACTAGATTGGGTCTGTGCATGTATTGTACCACTATATAGGGGTATGGGAGATGTGCATAAGTGTTGTAATTCAAGAGTTATTAGTATGTTGAGTGTAGTTGGAAAAGTGTATGGTAGAGTAATGATTAATAGGATTAGGGATAAAACAGAGAATGCAATCTTGGAAGTACAGGGTGGTTTTAGAAGAGGTAGGGGTTGTATGAATCAGATTTTTACAGTTAGGCAGATATGCGAGAAATATTTAGCAAAAGGTAAGGAGGTGTATGTTGCGTTTATGGATCTGGAGAAAGCATATGATAGAGTTGATAGGGAAGCAATGTGGAATGTGATTAGGTTATATGGAGTTGGTGGAAGGCTATTGCAAGCAGTGAAAAGTTTCTACAAAGGTAGTAAAGCATATGTTAGAATAGGAAATGAAGTGAGCGATTGGTTTCCGGTGTGAGTGGGGCTGAGACAGGGATGTGTGATGTCGCCGTGGTTGTTTAACTTGTATGTTGATGGAGTGGTGAGAGAGGTGAATGCTCGAGTGCTTGGACGAGGATTAAAACTGGTAGGTGAGAATGATCATGAATGGGAGGTAAATCAGTTGTTGTTTGCGGATGATACTGTACTGGTAGCAGACACAGAAAAGAAGCTTGACCGACTAGTGACAGAATTTGGATGGGTGTGTGAGAGAAGGAAGTTGAGAGTTAATGTGGGTAAGAGTAAGGATATGAGATGTACGAGAAGGGAAGGTGGTGCAAGGTTGAATGTCATGTTGAATGGAGAGTTACTTGAGGAGGTGGATCAGTTTAAGTACTTGGGGTCTGTTGTTGCAGCAAATGATGGAGTGGAAGCAGATGTACGTCAGAGAGTGAATGAAGGTTGCAAGGTGTTGGGGGCAGTTAAGGGAGTAGTAAAAAATAGAGCGTTGGGCATGAATGTAAAGAGAGTTCTATATGACAAAGTGATTGCACCAACTGTGATGTATAGATCGGAGTTGTGGGGAATGAAAGTGATGGAGAGACAGAAATTGAATGCGTTTGAGATGAAGTGTCTGAGGTGTATCTCGAGTAGATAGGGTTAGGAACGAAGTGGTGAGTGTGAGAACGGGTGTAAGAAATGAGTTAGCGGCTAGAGTGGATATGAATGTGTTGAGGTGGTTTGGCCATGTTGAGAGATTGGAAAATGGCTGTCTGCTAAAGAAGGTGATAAATGCAAGAGTTGATGGGAGAGGTACAAGAGGAAGGCCAAGGTTTGGGTGGATGGATGGTGTGAAGAAAGCTCTGGGTGATAGGAGGATAGATGTGAGAGAGGCAAGAGAGCGTGCTAGAAATAGGAATGAATGGCGAGCGATTGTGAAGCAGTTCCGGTAGGCCCTGCTGCTTCCTCCGGTGCCTTAGATGACCGCAGAGGTAGCAACAGTAGGGGATTCAGCAGTATGAAGCTTCATCTGTGGTGGAAAATGTGGGAGGTTGGGCTGTGGCACCCTAGCAGTACCAGCTGAACTCGGCTGAGTCCCTGGTTAGGCTGGAGGAACGTAGAGAGTAGAGGTCCCCTTTTTGTTTTTGTTTTGTCTCTTTGTTGATGTCGGCTACCCCCCAAAATTGGGGGAAGTGCCTTTGGTATATGGATGGATGGATAGATATATATATATATATAGGTATATATAAATATCTATCTATCTATCTATCTATATATATATATATATATATATATATATATATATATATATATATATATAATTTAGAAATATATATATATACATATATATAGATATATATATATATATATATATATATATATATATATATATATATATACATAAATATATTGATAAATAAATAATTATATATATGTATATATATATATACACACACATATATATATATGTATATGTATATATATATATATATATACATATATATATATATATATATATATATGTATACATATAAATATATATATATATATATATATATATATATATATATATATATATATATATAGTTATATATAAGTATATATAAATATCTATCTATCTATCTATATATATATATATATATATATATATATATATATATATACATATATATATATAAATATATATATATATATACATATATATATATGTATATATATATACATATACATATATATATATACATATATATATATATATATATATATATATATATATATATATATATATATATATATATAGAGAGAGAGAGAGAGAGAGAGAGAGAGAGAGAGAGATATATATATATATATATATATATATATATATATATATATATATATATATATATATATATATATAAATATCTATCTATCTAAATATCTATCTATCTATATATATATATATATATATATATATATATATATATATATATATATATATATATATATATATATATATATATATGAGAATGCATGATAAATTACATGAAATAAGGCTCAATATATATAAAAGAAAGACAGAAATGATGAGGACATCATTGGTAGGAGAAAGGATTAATGAGTGGAATCATTTCAATATTCATTAATTATGATCTCTAATACAAAATTGGAGTTTAATGAAAGATGTAATAAAGCAACTCCGACAACGGGTAGGCTAAGTAGAATTTGGAAATCAAAATACCTGAATTTGCTTAAAAAGAATCAGTCTATACATCAGTTTAGTTAGATCGCTGTTACTGTATGGATATGAGCCATGGAAAGAAAATGAAACAATATTCAACAGATTTTGTAGATTGGAAAACAAACTCCTTAAAATAACATTGGGAATTAAATGGAAGGACAGGGTTAGAAATGAAACTATAAGAGAGATTACCCTAGTACCATATGTGGATGAGATCAATGTGATGGGTAGATAGAGATAGTTTGTGCATGTTTTACTTACTCCCCCATATAGGTTAGGTCACAAAGCTTTCAACTGTGCTCCATAAGGTAGTAGAAGAGTTGGAAGACTCAGGCCTATATGGCTGAATACTCTGGAGATGATGAGTGGTTAAGTATTGATTTAAAAGCTCAAGATAGAGGTGACTGGTCATATATATTCGATACCCTTTGCGTCAATAGATGTAAAAGTAAATGATGATTATATATATATATATATATATATATATATATATATATATATATATATATATATATATATGTATATATATATATATATATATATATATATATATATATATATATATATATATATATATATATATATATACATATATATATATATATATATATATATATATATATATATATATATATATATATATATATAAATATATATATATATATATATATATATATATATATATATATATATATATATATATATATATATATATATTATATATATATATATATATATATATATATATATATATATATATTGTAATGGAATTAACGTATTTAATTTATTTTTTTCTATCTTTGCTGTGCATTTGATTTTGCACTTTAAAGTAAATTTTTTTTTTTTTTTGTCCAGTTTTGTCCAGTTTTGTTATATGTCTTTTGAAGGCTGGACTGTGGGATGTTCTCCTCCCCTCAAAGGGTAATTGTAGTTTTAAATTGGTACGTCACCCATGTAAGTGTTTTTATCTTTTCATGTTGATGATCTTTCGGCAGTTCATCGTCTGTTTTGTTTTCATCCCCGCTGGTGATGTGGGGCCCTTTGGAGTGAAAAGACGACAGTTAGCGACTCGGCTCCTTATAGAGAGGTTTTCAGCTCCCATATTTCCTGACGGCTTGTGGCAAGTTTTGTGAAATATTCTGAAGACTTTCTCAATGTTTGTGCAGCTGGTGGCATCTTGGAGGTGTTCATTGCCATCCCCTATGAATTGTATTTGTACTGACGTCTCTTCAGTTCGTGTGATGCCCTGCCTTACATTTCGTACTTTTGGATGCGAGCTTCATCCATTGTTGCCCGTGCCCCCAGCTTGCTGAACCTCTGGAGTCGTCAAGGGGCCTCCCAGTGTCGGAGAAAAGGGTAAGATCCGAGACCCTGTGTGTTATACTGTGACCAATCCAACCCATAGACGACTTATGTTGAGTGTCTCCTACTTGGTGGTATTGCTGACATTTACAGTTGGAGATAAAACTATTTGACGTGTTGCCTAGGGAATGGTATTTGTAGAAGAGTTAATTGATATTAGCTGGATGACGTTTATTTTTTGGTTTTCACAATGTATGTTTATTGCCATTTAACTGTGTTAATCAATTAGGTTTAAGGCTATTTTCTTACTTTGTCTCATTCTATCACAACGACCCGTGCATATGTGGTTTCTATCTCTACCTAGTAACTTTTTCTTTTACTTTAGTGTGCTAGTTAGCTAGGCGAATGTGTCTGTGGAATTGTAATAACCAGTTTGTTTTTCTTCCCTAAAGTTCAGTTTTCAAGGGATTTCTTTGTAATTTTAAGTTATTAATTGTAATAAATAATTAAAGTGTTTGTTTAGTCTCTGTATCCTTCTCTTTGAGGAAGTTCCTTGGATTGTTTTTGTTCTGGTACGAGTCCTACTCATTATCATAGTGGTAAGATTTTATGATAGATAAAAAATCTGTGAACTCGTTACCATCTCTTAAGAGTTCATAACAATATATATATATATATATATATATATATATATATATATATATATATATATATATATATATATATATATATATATATATATATATATATATATAAATACATATACATATATATATGTACATATACATATATTTTATATATATATATATATATATATATATATATATATATATATATATATATATATATATATATATATATATATATATATATATATATATATATCTTCCAATTGGGCTGAAGTCCGCTTAGTACCTGCCAAACGCTCTCTTATCACCCACCCATGGGTACGCTACATTCACACGATCGTCTGGAATGGAAAATGCTATTGAAAGTTCCCTGTTGTCAACATAACGTTGTCATTACTCAGTGCGGATTTCCTCATCCATTTCTGTCACCTGGTTTATGATGCTAATTGATTTTTAGACAATATGTACTCGTAATCCTCGAAAACTCTTCTACCAGACCCTTTCGACCTTGCATCTCACATTAGCATACTCTCAAATACCCCCAAATCCTCACATCTTATCTGGGAGTCATCATACCAGAACTTTGTTAAACGCTCATGGTTTCCGCCATGAACGGAATATATCCCCATAGAAAGATGACCGTGCCCCCAGTATTTGCCAGATTCAGGCGTCTGCCTATGGATTGATTGACAGCTGCTGAATGAGCGATCTCTGAAATGGAATAAAATCTTTTTTTTTTTTTCAGAAGGCCTCAAGCCTATGGTTTACACTCCTTCACATCGTTCTGATGAAAGATGGCTCCCTGCACCTAAATGCTGAATACAGTCCTCATTACTTGCAGACAGATTCGTAGCACTACCCTCTCCCCAACATTGCTGATGAAGCCTCTTATTTGCGCAAAGCGAAAGTGTTTTCCACTCTCGACTTCCTAGATGGGAGTTATATGGTCCCCATGAACCAAGACGTCACCCCAAGACCCCTATAACCATTCCATACAACATATAGACATACAATAACTTCTTTTTTGTCCATTGAAATGCTGGGTACTCTTTTCAACATTTTATGGATGGCGCCTTATAGGATCTCCCCATCTGCGTATGTTTTGTGAATGCCATACTTGTGCTTTCCTTCTAAAAAGAGGAAGACCTCCCTCACCTATACATCATCCACGAGTGCCGAGAACAGTATGCTTTTTTTTTTTTCTGGTATAACAATAGTACCTTGGTGCCAGTGAAGTATTGTTCTTGAGGCACCAAACAAGATACCTCTCTGGAAAAATGTCATTATTCAGAAGTTTTCCATGCCTTGACCCTCAAGGCCCTGTATGAACTCTTGGTCGTGATTAACTATTATCATCGGTACTTACCACCCATCGCCACTGCTCTTACAACCAACTTCCTTTGGCTCCCTTAACGACAAGCCATAACACATGATATGAGGTTCCCTTCAGGAAACAGCCTTTTTGTAACAAAAATAATTCCCTACCAACCGCTTCTGCACTTACCTTTACTCTGCTATATGCCATTCTCTTCTCCACTGATGACAGTCACGTTGCTACTGGTGCGGTACTCGAGCAGTTGGTCAATATTTTACCCTGCCCTTTGTCCTTCTTTAGTAAAAGACAGTCAAAGATTGAATTCGGTTACTATACCTTTAACCACAAACTGATTGCAGTGTATTTAGATGTCCGTCACATTCAACACTTCTTACAGAGTATGTTCATCTTTCAAGTAGACCACATACCCCCGGTGGACACATTCACTCCAGAGTACCACCTGGTCTGCCAGTCAATGCCATATTTCTACGCCGTAGCTGATAATAACTGCATCCTTCAACACATCCCTGGGAATTTGAATCTGTTTGCTGATGCCGGGTCAAGAAACACATTGGCTGCCATTCACCTGCAATTAGATTACATCACCTTGAAAGAAGCCTGCCTAAAAGATTCAGATTACTAAGTCTGCAGTACATACTCCATATCCCTCTGTTGGGGAGACGTCCCCCTCAACAACTCGAATACCACCGCCACTGTAACCGTAGTACTAGTAGGCCGCACACTTGGATACGTGTTCCAATGCATTGACTGGTATTTCATTAAATAAATGTCCTGTACCATCCCTCACACTGATCTACTTCACAGCTACGGGAGACAAAGTTAATTTGGCATTGCATTATTAAGGATGATAAGGATTGGGTTCACACCTGTATATCACGCCAAACTTCAAAGGCCCATCAACTCAAGAAGTCAGGAGTGGGAACCTTTCCTCAACCTTAAAGCTGTTTAGACCACATTTAGTTCATTGTAATAACTCTATAATCCACATTACAAGGACACTGTTACCTGTTTACTCTCATTATTACTCCACTTGTTGGCTTTTATCCATCTCTGATCGATCTGTAACATCTGCCTCATGTACTCCAAGGATGCGTAGCAAGATTTGATATCTATGAGCACATTACTCTTGACAGGAATATCACTTTCACCACTGAATTGTGGACATCATAAGTGAATCTTCTGTGCATTACCCTACATTAGACAACCACCTACAACAATGAAACCATTAGATTGGTTGAACACTTTCATTGCACCCTCAAAACATTCTTGATGTCCTAATGCAATGAATCCAACTAGTCTACTCAGCCTTACCTGGTCCTCCAGGGATGAAGGGCTACTCCTTATAATGCCCTAAATGTTTTAGAAACTGAAATGCTGTATGGCACCCCGTTAGGCATGCCTGCTGACTTTTTTTTTTCTGCAATCTCCTCCAACAATTTCCATTTCCTTCATCATGTTTCTGATAAATTCATTCCCCACTGCTAAACTTACAAGCCCCCAGCGAAGCACTACATACTTCGTGTGCACCAACACTTAAAAGCCACTACTGACATCCCTTCATACGGGCCCTTCCCTTGTTATCCGTTGCAACCAAAGTGTTTCTCAACTAGCCTTTGCGACAAATAAAGACTGGATGTCCATTGATCGCCTAAAACATGCAAATTTTCTGAGGGATGACCCGCCTACAGTTTGCCTCTCTTAGGTAGGGCACTCTATTTCACTTGTACGAGAATGTCTGTTTTATTGACCAATTTATGTAATACAACTGTATTTCATAAAGACTCATACATTAAAAAAGCTATTTCCTCTCTTTCTCTCTCTCTCTCTCTCTCTCTCTCTCTCTCTCTCTCTCTCTCTCTCTCTCTCTCTCTCTCTCTCTCTCTCTTATATAAGAAAAATCTTGTTTAAGCTGGCCATTGCATTTTTCATAGTGTTTAAAGTTTTTATGTCATTATTAGTCTCTAGCTTTTGTAACAATCTTTTGATGTTTTTCAGGTAAGACCTAATCGTAGACTGCTACAGCTTTTTGCTTACATATATATGAGAACTATTTGCTAGGAAATGCTACTTACTGGAGCTCTAACGTTATATATAATTTGCTCCCCCACCCCATACCAACGAAACTTTGAAAACTTCGGCAGAAAGCCTGACAATATCTATATAATCATACTAACTCGGAGTATTTCTATCTAAGTACATTAACAGTTTCTGTTTAGTAATTAGGTCATATAGATTGTTTGTAAAGCCATTAATAATGATTTTCTTAAATGAAGGTGTTCATATTGCATCCCAATAGATAATTATTGATTTCAATGGTTTGAATCGATAATCATTATTTACCGAGATATGCTCTCCCATATTCTTTTATCAATGGAATCTTTCCAACTAAATATTAAATAATGATTAGTGAGCTTATTATAAAAAAATCTCTAGTGCTAAATCCCGTTAATTCAAAATTCCATTGGGTAATAATATGGCTTTAGATATATAATCATGTGTGGAGAAAAGTATCAAATAATCATTTTTTTTTAGACCAATGATACAAGAGAGATTGCGGTTTCTTAAATAGATGATATCGCTATTACACTAATATTAAAAGATTAAATCTTTCATGGCCTTGATTTCCGATAGATTTATCCAATATAAAATTATCTTTTTAGATTTCGTGTACGGGATGCATATACGGGATTATACAAGCCACATGGAAATACGCAATTTATATACAATTGGTCTCGACAGTGCAGCTGAAGTCTCATAAGACGAATTTTTCGAGCATATATTTCCCGAATGCACCCACGTAATAGAGAGTTCTGTACTGAGCTGGACATTAGCGTGGATGCAAGTGGCCTGCTGTTAGAAGCTGGCTAACCCTCCTCCTTACGATTGCAAACCAGTTAAAGGGCTTTATGTTATGGCACCTTATGTGCGAGATTGGATCTTTGCCAATTATATAAACTTGTATAGGTCAAGCTAAGCTGTTGACTTAGGATAATTCTTCTGTATTTCAAATATAGTCAATGTTAAGAGTAACTATTATCATTATCGTTGCTATTTGCGTGCAGATGCAAATATCCACCAATTAATGCGTATGATCTCTAACCAAAATTAAAGCTATATACCCTGATGATTACTGATGATTTCTTAATGAATCTCTCTCTCTCTCTCTCTCTCTCTCTCTCTCTCTCTCTCTCTCTCTCTCTCTGAATTTTACCATTCAATTATCTAATAATATTTTGTCCATCAGAGTAATATTGATCTCTAATTCTTCCCTATATTGTCCTTTCTACCGCTAAAAATCTCAACATAACTCTACCTCTTATCCATTACTATCTATATCTGGATTTGTACAGTAAGCGTCAAAAGTGAAGCTACCTATATCAGATGATTTGGTTTGTATTTCACTAAATGGCAACTATAACACATACTTCAAAAACGTACTTTTTTCTACACTGAAATATCTATCAGGAAAATAAAGTTAACTTATAATATACAAATATTAAATCTGATATTTATATCAATCATAAGAAAATATTACAGTGATAATAATTATTTTATTGTAAAGACTTTGCTTAAAAATATATAAACTAAATTGCCATATGAAGAGAAAATAAGTGTAACATTAAACATAATCATCTATGAATGCACCAAAATTTAACAGAGAATTTGGTTGTGGTTGGTTGTGGTCGGGGATTTCTGCTTCTAACACCTATCTGTTTGGATTCTACTTCAGCTTGGCTTCATTTTGACCCACGACACAAACTTAAAATTATCTACCCAACCAATGTATCATCAGCCTAATCATATTTGGTGGAAAAGACTTTGCCTAAATACCTCCATCGTCAGCCAGTACCTATCAAGGTTTGGAGGGTGAGTGGCTTGATCCAAAGTCCCCTAGCATCAGACATAGTTACAGCTATTACAAACAATACAGTTATATCTGGCACTTTCAAACAGTAGTTATGCACCTTCTTATGGGATGAATCTGCTTTAGAGATTCTCGTTCGGTTGCTAGTTATTATATTTTTTAAAAAATTATTGTCATCATCTTTATATAATAATAAGTATCTTCCATTAACTGAAGAAATACAGAAGGTATTACCCAGTGAATGGTCAATGTTACCACACCATTAGTTTATTAGAAGAAAATAAAAAGAATTATCCCGGAGAAACATCTGCGGCTCTCATATGTTCACCATTGAGGGAAAGCAGGAAGTGAGTACATAAGCATTGGCCTAACGCGATTTGTAAATTAGCTTTCTGCTTCGATACCATGATATAAAAAGCTATTATTTCTTTTGATTAAACACAAAGAAGTTAAACATCGGATTAAATGACATATAAAAAGACATAAGTCGATGTGGAAAAACGGAATTAGAAGTATATGCACGTTTGTAATGTGAAATAATTTTTAATCTTTGATTCTAATAATGTCGATAATAGGAGATAAGGTTTGATGAAATGACATTGTTGATAAACGATACTTTTAAAACTCAAAATTCTAGAATTTCCATAAACAAGATTTGCTGTGTATGGTCAAGTAATTTAGTAGGATATGTTGGGATTAAAACAAAAGGCTATATATTCATGTAAATTTGGTGTTTTAAGAAATATTATACTGGATTACAATAAAACCCTTATTTTAGGTCAATTCAGCACAGTTTAATCATATATACAAAATAGTGAGACCTTAATTACAGACAAATAACAAGGAGTACAGTTTCTTTGCATTAGTCGTAAATTTCGACATGATTTCTTTATGTTGCCTGTAATATATTTTAGTGATATTCTATTTCACACAGGTATTCTCCAATATCTTCAAAGTTAGCATTGCTTGAGCTGCTGTTATTCTTATATTCAAGATCTGAAAAATACGTACTGGCATACTCTACACTTTATCCCCGCTCTAACCTTTATAAGTAAGATTCAAAAAGGGTAATGTCTGTTGAGTGTGGTGGCCACTGCTCTGGGCCATTTCTCCCAATACATCAGTGTCATCCAGAAATTTATGAAAAACCAAGTACCATTGCATGAATTTCGGGGCAACATAATCCTCCAAATGTCAAGATATACATTTGCTGATATTGTGGGTTCAGCAAAGAAAAAAAGCTCTAATAAACCTGGTTGCATTTGACCAGACCAAAAATCCTTTTTTCAATTGCAACATTATTCTTATTATTAAAAATTTGCATATAGTAGCTGTGGTGAATATGTCTATCCCTATTATAGATTTCCGTTCAAAAAATGAAAGGATTCTTGATAGAGGGGTATAAACTAATTACATTTCTAATATCTAGGATAAATCACCAACTCACTTAATAACTTATTTATTTATTTTTATTTCTCATCCCTGAAGAAGACCATTTTGAGACTAGACCTATATAGGTAGCTCTGGCTATAACCTAAACTCCTGGTATGGCTTATGGTAATCTATTACAAGTTTCAAAACCCCGACTCAACTAAGTTTTGCTTCATACATGAAAAGACATAAGAAAAAATAAATAATAACTTTTAATTTATATCCCAAATACATAAATTGTAGCCAGGGAAAAATTTAAATTTCTGGTCAGTATTGACGCCCTCTTTCCCACTCTCCCTCTATCCAAAGAATTTCATGAATAGTCGTGCCATGGTAACATAATTGAATTTTTGGTCCAAAAGATCATTCTAGCACAATTTTTTTTTAACGAATCAATATTTTTCAAAGATAGAAATTAACATAACAACGGACCAACGTTGCCTCACACAAACAAATGTTTACATAGTGAAATACAAGTTTTAATTCTAATTGGCAAATTAATATCGCTCGTCTGATGCTATATAAAAAAAAGAACACTAGTTATGCTGCGTACAGTACAACAACCAGAATTAATCTAACACAATTCTGCCTGTGTTTGAATCTGTGGACTTTTATTTCTTTTTTTTTATATTTGCATAGAATTAAAAAGGTGTAGGATCGATGCAAGATTCATTGTTATTTCTATTTCTAAATCCATGTAATACAAATTAATTATGTTTATTTTCATTAGACTGAGGGGATGTTATTAAGGAACTAATTCCTAAACCAAGCCAGGTGTTCACCATATTTAATAATTGACGTTTTATCCCCACATCCGTAGGCCATATATCGATCCATTGTTTTGAAAGCAAATATTGTTCTATTGACTTTCCCATCTGCTAAATGCAAATCCCCTTTCGTTTCCATCATCTATTCATTCAATCCGGGCAACGAGGTAACAAAAGCAAAGCCACTTGGAAGTCTGTGGCTCTGAATTCGATCAGTAAATTCAGAGAGAAAGCATCCATTTATGTAGCCATTCTTGACGAATAAGAACTTATATCTCTGCGATAAAATATAGCCCGGAAACTAATGTGTTTGATGGTTCATAGATCCCTTGTGCATTGATATCTCATAACTAAGAATTTTACTATGAAATATAGCTTTCCCTGTACGAGTATATAGAAAAAAAATGAGTATTTCACATACATTAATTTTCCCCACACTTGTCTCAGAATGCAAACCACAAAACCTGATTGACATTCAGACTTGTTAGTTACAATATCGTATATGCTTGCATTTATAACGGTTTGTTTGCATATGTCTGTATGTGCCTGCATATGCAATTGTCAGGATATGAGTCATTGATGCTGTTCTATATAATTTCTACTGTAAACACTTTTAAAAGGTAAAAAAAAATATATATATTGTAAGCTACATTCCTAAACCTAAACGTTGTATCCACTCACACACGCTTCTACATTGTAACGGTTTTTTTGTTTTTCTATATTTTCCTTATGGCTCTCTCCTTCCCCTCATAACCTCTTCTTGCATGTAGCCTGTATTTCCCTGCACCAGTGTATAGTTAGTTGCATTCGACTTTTCCTCTACTATATCATTAAAGATTGGCAAAGTGTTAACTTGCAAGCATGATTAGATAACCTTCGATAATAAATTTGCCATGAAGACAGCACGGAATGTGTACCTTTTATTTTTATCTTTTGATTTATAAAAGAATTTCGATGACTCCTTTGTCCATAAGAAAGTTAGGCTCATTTAATTGCCCCTTCATCATCATTGTTAAGTATATCTCTCAATTAAAATCTGATTCTGTTTTCTCCTACTGCTGAATTTAATTATGTTAATTAAAATAAGCCAAGGCTCCCTATTTCCATATTTTTTTTGGATAACATAGTGAAAATATGTATTTGGTGTAAATAAAAAACTCTCATTTAAATATCTACTTTTGTTTATTGTCAATTAATAAAAGCCCCTGAGTTTTCTAGTAGGAGCTTCTTATGAAATAAATGTCTTGTTAAGAGAATTACTTCTACTGGAAGGTCAAATGAACAATCAGAAGAATGATAATCCCCAGATAAACAACGATTGAGTTGCTCTGCTCAAAGAATAGTATATAAACATTGGATGTAGCGGATCTTGGTATATGGGGAGATACAGGATAACTTTCTGTATATTCAGTTTGTCTTGGAGATTGCTACAATCTTTGGGTGTAACATGGGATCTGTATTTTCATGCAGCTCTATAAGAGAAGCAAATTCTTTCAGGGGTTAAGACAGGATATTGAGCAGAAAATGATCAGGATGATGAGATGTACGAAACAGCGACTGGATAGGGAGTAAGAGCGCTGCCTTTCACCTATGCCCTTTCCAGGTCAGTCCTTCTTAACATGTTTTCTTTCCTCTGCTTCTCTCATCTAGGATGGGAGGGGAATAATTATCTTTGATCGGAAGCAAGCCGAAGAATATGTTGATATTCATATGTGTGTTTAATTTGACATTTTTAAGTCAATTTTGATTACCGTTTACTTTTAATTTACATGCAAAATCCTTTCAGTTTTGCGTGGATAATTTTTTTTTTTTTTTTTGTAAATTCATCCAATAATATTTAACCTCTCCTAAATATCTTCTGGATTATGTTTCCCATCGATACTTTGAAAAGGCCAAACCGTGCTCATAACAGCATTGATCTGAGCTTAGAGCTCCAAGAAGGGGAATCTATTTATTCTATAAATGTAAACCATTAAACATCATTGATTAACAAATCAAACTTCAACAGGCATCTACACCCTTGCAATAAGTGACACAGCTCTTCCCTTGTTTATTTTCAATTATCATAATCCTTATCTATTAACCATGCGAAGGTGATTCATTCAAGGCACACGCCCTACATGCATGACCATTTAACACCCTACATGCATGACCATTTCATACAAATACATTTGCATTCCCTCGTCAACCAACAGGAAGGGCTGTGAGTTAGAACAAGAGGACTTGCTTCCTGATATAGTCGTTGCATTAACTACCATACTTGAAATCTGAATAGAATTCGTGAATGTCACGGGTATTAAATGATCAAATATGACAATGATTTAACAATAATATATTGCATGAAACAAAGATTAATTAATAAACATTAAATTAAGATAAATTTATGTCTGAAACATTTCTTCTCCTCTCAGGAGGTTAACTACGGCAATGTAATTGTTCATTGGCTACTGTCCTCTTGGTAAGGGTAGAAGAGACTCTTTAGCTATGGTAAGCCGTTCTTCTAGGAGAAGGACACTCCAAAATCAAACCATTGTTCTCTAGTCTTGGTAGTGCCAGAGCCTCTGTAACATGGTCTTCTACAGTCTTGGGTTGCAGTTCTCTTGCTTGAGGGTACAACCGGGCACACTATGTTAACTTATTTCTCTTCCTCTTGG
>NC_090747.1:36298063-36300201 GCF_036898095.1 Palaemon carinicauda | reverse complement strand
AAACTCCTTGAATATAATTCTAATAATAGCATTAAGAAAAGTCTATTAGCATTCATCAGAATGAATCAAACGTAAATTGCATCTTACGTCCGAGAAATCTTAAACCGAAATATGTTTTTAGCTTGATTACGTATT
Source organism: Palaemon carinicauda (assembly GCF_036898095.1). Classification (NCBI taxonomy): domain Eukaryota; kingdom Metazoa; phylum Arthropoda; class Malacostraca; order Decapoda; family Palaemonidae; genus Palaemon; species Palaemon carinicauda. The sequence goes on along the minus strand of NC_090747.1, from coordinate 36,300,066 downwards.
CCAGAGCCAATCAGGGTAGAATGCAAGTTTGCAACTTTTGTCCTCATTGGAAAATCTAAGACGAACTATTTGTAAGTGATTTCTTATTCTAGAAAGTTAGCTAAAAACTTTCTCAGCTCATTGATTCCAAACACATCATTATGCGCATTAAATTAATTTGCATAATTACGTTCCTATAAAGTTAACGTTTTTTTGGAAAACATTTTGCTTAAACTCTGAGAAATCTCCAATTACGCAACTGATGCTTATCTAAGCTGTTTCAATTACAACCCGGAATTAGTCATCTGAATTATTGGAGCTCTCTCTCTCTCTCTCTCTCTCTCTCTCTCTCTCTCTCTCTCTCTCTCTCTCTCACTCTCTCCACCGTCATTTCCTAAACTCTTCTAAGTGGAAATTATTCTCTCTCTCTCCTCTCTCTCCTCTCTCTCCTCTCTTCTCTCTCTCTCTCTCTCTCCTCTCTCTCCTCTCTCTCCTCTCTCTTTAGGCGTCTTTTTTTCTAAACACCTTAAATTGATCACTAGATCACTCTCTCTCCTCTCTCTCTCTCTTCTCTCTCTCTCTCTCCTCTCTCTCTCTCTCTCTCTCTCTCTCTCTCTCAGCATTGTTATTGGCAAATATTTTAAGTTCACCAAAAAGAGTAAAAAAAGTTGAAAAGCACAAAACTGATAGGTTACATAAAGACACAATTCAAATACCAACAACAAGACGCTGTACTACAGCTCTACACATCACTAATAAGGCCCCATAAAGAATACTGAGATCAATTCTGGGCTCTAAGTATTCAAAAGGATATAGATAGACCGGAAACAGTACAAGCTAGGTCACCGAACTAGTTCCAACACTAAGGCAATTTGGATATAGATGGATGATGGAACGTTTTTAACTTACTTGATATACAAACCCGACGTCTAAGGGGACATCTAAAAGACATTCAAATTCTTAAATGAATAACAAATGTTGACTTCAACAATCTATTCAGGCATAGCAAAAATCAGTCCAGCGGTGACAGATACGAAATAGGATTATAAATATACAATTTGGTAATTTCTTTACATACAAAATAGCAAATACACGAATCAGACTCCCAACGGATGTAGTGAACAGTAACTCGGTAAACGAGTTCAAGAATAAGTTTGACAAGATAATAGAAAATGTAAATGTTTAAAGTAAATCGCTCTACCCAAGAGCAAATGGAGTCTCCGCGGATGGACTAAAAAGTTTTTGAGACATCCAAAATCCTTGTAACTCCTTGTAACTCTCTCTCTCTCTCTCTCTTCTCATCTCTCTCTCTCTCTCTCTCTCTCTCTCTCTCTCTCTCTCTAACGCGTCTTTTACTGATCTCTTCTAATTATAACCTTAAATTACTCACCTCTCTCTCTCTCTCTCTCTCTCTCTCTCTCTCCTCTCTCTCTCTCTCTCTCTCTCTCTCTCTCTCTCTCTCTCTCTCTCTCAACTTCTCTTTTCCAAAACACTTAATTATAACCTTAAATTACTTCTCTCTCTCTCTCTCTCTCTCTCTCCTCTCTCTCTCTCTCTCTCTCTCTCTCTCTCTCTCTCTCTCTCTCTCCAGTAAATATTGTGGACACTCCTAAACTTTTTATATCTTGTATTTCCTAGACTGTTTACGGAATCTCATCCTTTCCTCAATCAGAAGAGAAAACAAAACGTAGCTAGAATTTCCTATTTTTCGAATATTTTATTTTTCTTTGTTTCCTCTCCTCAATGGGCTATTTTCCCCGTTGGAGTCCCTGGGTTCATAGCATTCTGTTTTCCCAGCTTGGGTTGGGGTTTAGAAATTCATAATAATAATAATAATAATAATAATAATAATAATAATAATAATAATAATAATAATAATAATAATAATAATAATAATAATAATAATAATAATAACAGATTAAAAGAACATGCGGACGTATCTTATACAAAATCATAGTTGACGTTTATATATATGGATATATGTATATATATATATATATATATATATATATATATATATATAT
>NC_090747.1:36285563-36293063 GCF_036898095.1 Palaemon carinicauda | reverse complement strand
ATATATATATATATATATATATATATGCCCCCTGTGGCCGCGGGGGCATATAAAAATTAGAATAGCGCCAACGTTATCCCTGCGTGTCGTAAGAGGCGACTAAAAGGGACGGGAAGAGGGGGCTGGGAACCCCCTCCTCTGTATAAAAATCCTGCGAGACAAAGACAAAGAGATGGAGCTGGGGGAAGAGTGACTGCTCCCCGCAATCTAGTTTTGGGGTGTTTGAATGTGCGTGGATGTAGTACGATAGAGAGTAAAAGATGTGAGATTGGAAGTATGTTTAGAAGTAGAAGGATAGATGTATTGGCCTTGTGTGAGACAAAGATGAAAGGAAAGGGTGAAGTGATGTTTGGTGAAATGTCTGGTAGAGTGTCTGGGATTGAAAGGGGAAGAGCGAGAGAGGGTGTGGCTTTATTGCTGAGTGAATGGATGACAGGTAAAGTAGTGGAATGAAAGGAGATATCATCTAGGTTAATGTGGGTAAGGGTTAGGTTGGGTAGGGAATGCTGGGTGTTTGTCAGTGCGTATGGGCCAGGTAGTGAGAAAAGTGAAGAAGAGCGGAATGAGTTCTGGAATGAATTAACTAGGTGTGTAGAAGGACTGGGTAGAAGGAATTATGTAGTTGTCATGGGTGACTTAAATGCTAGAGTGGCCGCTGGAGAGGTAGAAGGTGTCATTGGGAAGTATGGCGTACCAGGTGAAAATGAGAGTGCTGAGAGACTGGTAGATATGTGTGTTGAACAAGAGATGGTAATAAGTGCTAGCTTTTTTAAAAAGAAAGATAAAAATAAGTATACATGGGTAAGAGTGGCAAATGGAAGAGTAGTAGAAAGGGCATTTAAGGATTATATGTTGATAACTAAAAGAATGTTTGGAAGATTGAAAGACGTGCACGTGTTTAGGGGTATGGCTAACGGTATGTCTGATCATTTTTTGGTGGAAGGAAAATTAGTTGTAGCAAAAGAGTGGGGGAATAGAGTAGGTGGATGTAAAAGGGAGCTAGTGAGGGTTGAAGAGCTAATAAAACCGGGGGTTAAAAGTAAATATCAGGAAAGGTTGAAAATGGCATATGACGCGGTGAGAGTAAGAGAAACTGGTAATTTAGAGGAGTGGAAGTTAGCAAAAGAAAATTTTGTTGGGATTGTAAGTGATATATGTGGCAAGAAGGTTGTTGGAGGCAGCATGAGGAAGGGCAGTGAATGGTGGAATGAAGGAGTGAAGGTAAAAGTAGAAGAGAAAAAGAGTGCTTTTGAAGAATGGCTGCAGAGTAATAGTATAGAGAAGTATGAAAAATATAGAGAGAAAAATGTGGAAGTAAAGAACAAGGTAGGTGAGGCAAAGAGGGCAGCTGACCTGAGGTGGGGTCAGGGATTGGGTCAGTCATATGAAGAGAATAAGAAGAAGTTTTGGAAAGAAGTGAAGAGAGTAAGGAAGGCTGGTGCAAGAATTGAAGAGACAGTGAAAGATGGAAATGAAAGGTAGTTAAAAGGAGAAAGGCAAGGAAAAGGTGGGCGGAATATTTTGAAAGTTTGCTGAATGTTGAGGATAATAGGGAGGCAGATATAATTGCTGTTGCAGGTGTTGAGGTGCCAGTGATGGGAGATGAGAATGAGAGAGAGATTACAATAGAGTAAGTGAGGAGAGCACTAGATGAAACGAGAGTAGGAAAAGCATCTGGTATGGGTGGTGTGAAAGCTGAGATGTTGAAGGAAGGGGGTGTGACTGTACTTGAATGGTTGGTGAGATTGTTTAATATGTGTTTTGTGTTGTCAATGGTACCAGTAGATTGGGTTTGTGCATGTATTGTACCACTATATAAGGGTAAGGGAGATGTGCATGAGTGTTGTAATTCAAGAGGTATTAGTTTGTTGAGTGTAGTTGGAAAAGTGTATGGTAGAGTAATGATTAATAGGATTAAGGATAAAACAGAGAATGCAATCTTGGAAGTACAGGGTGGTTTTAGAAGAGGTAGGGGTTGTATGAATCAGATTTTTACAGTTAGGCAGCTATGCGAGAAATATTTAGCAAAAGGTAAGGAGGTGTATGTTGCGTTTATGGATCTGGAGAAAGCATATGATAGAGTTGATAGGGAAGCAATGTGGAATGTGATGAGTTATATGGAGTTGGGGGAAGGCTATTGCAAGCAGTGAAAAGTTTCTACAAAGGTAGTAAAGCATGTGTTAGAATAGGAAATAAAGTGAGTGATTGGTTTCCGATGAGAGTGGGGCTGAGACAGGGATGTGTGATGTCGCCGTGGTTGTTTAACTTGTATGTTGATGTAGTGGTGAGAGAGGTGAATGCTCGAGTGCTTGGACGAGGATTAAAACTAGTAGGCGAGAATGACCATGAATGGGAGGTAAATCAGTTGTTGTTTGCGGATGATACTGTACTGGTAGCAGACACAGAGGAAAAGCTTGACCGACTAGTGACAGAATTTGGAAGGGTATGTGAGAGAAGGAAGTTGAGAGTTAATACGGGTAAGAGTAAGGTTATGAGATGTACGAGAAGGGAAGGTGGTGCAAGGTTGAATGTCATGTTGAATGGAGAGTTACTTGAGGAGGTGGATCAGTTCAAGTACTTGGGGTCTGTTGTTGCAGCAAATGGTGGAGTGGAAGCAGATGTACGCCAGAGAGGGAATGAAGGTTGCAAAGTGTTGGGGGCAGTTAAGGGAGTAGTAAAAAATAGAGGGTTGGGCATGAATGTAAAGAGAGTTCTGTATGAGAAAGTGATTGTACCAACTGTGATGCATGGATCGAAGTTGTGGGGAATGAAAGTGATGGAGAGACAGAAATTGAATGTGTTTGAGATGAGGTGTCTGAGGAGTATGGCTGGTGTATCTTGAGTAGATAGGGTTAGGAACGAAGTGGGGAGGGAGAGAACGGGTGTTAGAATTGAGTTAGCGGCTAGAGTGGATATGAATGTGTTGAGGTGGTTTGGCCATGTTGAGAGAATGGAAAATGGTTGTCTGCTAAAGAAGGTGATGAATGCAAGAATTGATGGGAGAAGTACAAGAGGAAGGCCAAGGTTTGGGTGGATGGATGGTGTGAAGAAAGCTCTGAGTGATAGGAGGATAGATGTGAGAGAGGCAAGAGAGCGTGCTAGAAATAGGAATGAATGGCGAGCGATTGTGACGCAGTTCCGGTAGGCCCTGCTGCTTCCTCCGGTGCCTTAGATGACCGCGGAGGTAGCAGCAGTAGGGGATTCAGCATTATGAAGCTTCATCTGTGGTGAATAATATGGGAGGTTGGGCTATGGCACCCTAGCAGTACCAGCTGAACTCGGTTGAGTCCCTGGTTAGGCTGAAGGAACGTAGAGAGTAGAGGTCCCCTTTTTGTTTTGTTTCTTTGTTGATGTCGGCTACCCCCCAAAATTGGGGGAAGTGCCTTTGGTATATGTATATATATATATATATATATATATATATATATATATATATATATATATATATATATATATATATATATATATATATATATATAAATACATATATATATATATATATATATATATATATATATATATATATATATATATATATATATATATATATATATATATATATATATATGTGTGTGTGTGTGTGTGTGTATTTTTTGTATATAAATGTGTATGATTACGGTTGAAGCATTAGAATTCTATTCATACAACGATATGCAATACGAACGTAAAGTTCAAGTTATCGTAGTTATATCTTATCAGGCAACATAAACAACATTCTCCATAGTATATATTTTCAAAAACTTTAAAGCTATACTCTCGTTACCCATACAGGTAATATTAGTTCTTCCTAATGTGTTCTATTCTCTCAAATAAACTTTCTCCACTATAAACAACAGACGAGGATAAACAACGAAAAAAGGAGTAGATGATAAAAAAAAAGAAGATCTGAAGACTCCAAGGAGTCGGAAGAGGCGGACAAGGAAGTTATTGTGAGAAGGATATTACTGACATCAAAAGGAATATTTTTCCCCATTAAACGAAACCTGTTTTTTATCTCTTTGTTTAGAAGCTGCCGGAGCCCTACTGAGTCCTGTGATGAGTATTCAAAGGAGCCATAATGCGCCTCTATGATTATCTTCTCTCTTTGCTTCGAGTAGGAAGAAAGAAGGAAGGAAGGAAGGACTCTTGGGGAGAAAAGGTCCCCATTCAGACGATAAAAGATGCTCTCCTAGTTTCGACCTTTGCTCTACAGGTTTGATATCTTTCATTTACTTGAATGAAATTTATAAAGACCTGATATTAAATTTTTTAATTATTTGAATGATATTTATAAATACCTAATACTAAAGACACTTCAATGATTCGAATGAAATCTATAAATACCAATCATAAGAAATATTTAATTATTTGGAAGAAATCTATTGAGAAAAAAATTTAAGATGCTTTGATTAAACGAATAAAACTTATTAATACAAAATATCCAAAAGACCTAATTATTTGAATGACCTTTTTAAATGACAAAAATAAAAATACTTCAATGACATAAATGTTATTTGTAAATAAAAAAAAAAGAACAAAAATTGTTTAATAACTTGAATGAAATTTCTAGGCGGTATGATCACCAAAAACATAAATACTAATTTTTTTCATCATTATGAAAAGTGTTATGAAATAGATAATCACAATCAAGGATAGTTTGGTCCAATAAACTTAATGAGTCATCCATTTATGATAATAAAGAAATAGTCAGTTTAAAAATAAGATTATTAAAAGGTTTAATAGACTCATATATAATGGTATCTAGAAACCATTACCATCCATATAATAACATTTTTTCACGAACTTGGATCATTGATATTATGATATTTATCACCATTTGCTCCACATCTAAAGAAAGGATTACTTCAAATTATACTATTCTATTATTCAATGAACCATCAAATATACATTATTATTATTATTATTATTATTATTATCATTTTTATTATTATTATTATTATTATTATTATTAAATGCTAAGCTACAACCCTAGTTGGAAAAGGAGGATGCTATAAGCCCAGGGGCCCCAACAGGGAAAATAGCCCAGTGAGGATAGGAAATAGAGAAAAATAAAATATTTTCAGTATAGTAACAACATTAAAATAAATATTTCCAATAAAAACTATAAAAACTTTAACAAAACAAGAGGAAGAGAAACTGGATAGAAGTGTGCCGAGAGAGTGGAAGACCATGGTACAGAGGCTATGGCACCATCCATTACTAGAGATCAATGGTTTGATTTTGGAGAGCCCATCGCTAAGGAGAGCTGCTTACCATAGCTGAAGAGTCTCTTCTACCCTAACCAAGAGGAAAGTAGCCACTGAACAATTACAGTACAGTAGTTAACCCCTTGGATGAAGAAGAATTGTTTGGCAATCTCAGTGTTGTCAGGTGTATGAGGACAGAGGAAAATCTGTAAAGAATATGCCAGACTATTCGGTGTCTGTGTAGGCAAATGGAAAGAACTGTAACCAGAGAGAAGGGTCCTATGTAGTACTGTCTGGCCAGTCAAAGGACCCCATAACTCTGTAGCAGTAGTATCTCAACGTGTGGTTGGTGCCCAGGCCAACCTACTACCTTAGCGTAATGTATGATTTATATAGTTGTAATATGTATAATAATGCTTAATTTATCAGTGCACATATAAAATTTAAGTATTGGTTTTAGAGGCCAATTCTTCAAAGGCTATTGAACTCTGATGAAATTCGTATTAAAATATTCTTTTCTGAAACATTGGAAAAACTTTTAAATAATCTATTCTATGTCGTTGGTCTTCCTCTTATTTATTTTAATGTTATTATTGTTCTGAAACTTTTCTTGCAGTTTTTTTCTTTATTTCCTATCCTCACAGGGCTATATTCTCTTTTGGATTCGGTGGGCTTATAGCACCCTGGTTTTCCAACTAAGGTTGTAACTTAGCAAATAATAATAATAATAATAATAATAATAATAATAATAATAATAATAATAATAATAATAATAATAATAATATCATACCATAAGACACAGATTATTTTAAATCCAAAGTCTCCATACTTTTTAATTTTCAAAATCCATGTTCTCGTGACCCAAATCACAGAATTATTATCACTTAAATCGTGAAAAAATATCCACTCTATGTAAAAGGATATAACTTGGAAATAAACATATAAATTTACACAAATTTATGTGAACTATTTTTCCATGTTACTCCATTAACAATTCCTTCTGAATTGCATCCAATGATAAAATAATATCAAGAGAAAATGCGTATTCTATTGCATTAGGAAAATCCTACACTGTTCAAAATTTGCCATAAAAAAAAACGTAAAAATCCTGGACATAAAGGTTGCCAAACATTTGCCGTTTTTAAAACAGATCTATTGACGTAAAGGAGTGATATTACGGTCACCAATACGTATAAGATAATAACAAAGTAGGGTAGTATTACGGCTGCATATATTTCAAGGAAATACGGTTAAGAAAAGTTTATTCTTCACGGAAAATCTCCAATTAAAATTACGAGGAATTTTTAACAATGTACAACGCAAAATAATCAGTAAAGAAAAGAAGAAAAAAATAATAATACAATCATATGTAGTTTTATAAGATAATAATCTCATGGATGTAGTTTTCAAACATGACTTCAGTTACAGCAGTTTACAAAGTAATTAATGGAATTTCTCAAGTATACCTAAAACCGGATATCCAATAATAATCCTTATTACAGTAACCATAAATAGATTGGAACAAAAGGAAGAGTTTTTAAATAATAACTAATATTAGTTAATTTTTATATAATCAAAGTCGTATTGCAGGTTATTATTTTAATAGTAATGTTTCCAAAATAATTCAAATTTGGTTTCTCTTCTGTTGTATTTATATAAATCATTAGTGAATTCAAAATAAGTTTATTATAAATGAATATGTATATATATATATATATATATATATATATATATATATATATATATATATATATATATATATATATATATATGGAAATAAGAACTAAACCCATTTAGGAAATTGTGGGGCAATCTTGATAATTGCTTCCATACTGTCCATACGTACATTCATATATAAACAGTATGAGTCGCAAACATTTTAGAAAAGGTGCAGCACTTTTAGTAATTGCTTTTACTCTCTCACATATATCCGGAAGAGATAAACAACAGATGATAAGCCAGTTTCTGGCTAAGAGAATGCTGTCGAGTTAACAGATATTCATTGCTATTAAACGTATTGATAAATGGAATTCTTCTTATCAGATCGTATCGACATTATATCAAAGGTGCAAAGAGAGATTGTGGGAAATTTATTACCTTCGTCAACGAAGTTGGAAGGAGGTTATGTTTTCGCAACTGTTTGTATGTTGGTAATTTGCGTATGTGTTTGTTTGTGAACATCTTCCTGACGACAAATTTAATCGCAGAGTATCGAAACTTGTAGGGCTTAACTTATATGTAAAAAGCTGGAAATGAGTAAATTTTTGAAGGTCAAGGTTAAAGGTCCTAGGTTTCACAATAGCTAGATTTCATG
>NC_090747.1:36245563-36268063 GCF_036898095.1 Palaemon carinicauda | reverse complement strand
GCCCCAGGCAAAATCACACAAAGACAAGAGCTTGGCTCCGGCCGGGAATCGAACCCTGGTCGGCAAGCTTATATAGACAGTGACTAACCCACTTGGCCACGAAGAAAGATAAAAGTCTATGACAATTCTCCTGTACTTATACCTGTCGAATTCAGGTATTTTGTACTTAGAATTGAAATCAACCCATCTTCACCATCGTAGCTAATTGGTAGTTTGTTACTTGGCATTCAATTAATGATAAATTTTGCATATTTTTACGTGTTTTTTTCATATTCAAATAAACCATATATATTTTTGATATATTAATGTCTGGATTCTCTTAACGACCTCGGGATCAGAGCCCCAGGCGAAATCACACAAAGACAAGAGCTTGGCTCCGGCCGGGAATCGAACCCTGGTCGGCAAGCTTATATAGACAGTGACTAACCCACTTGGCCACGAAGAAAGATAAAAGTCAATGACAATTCTCCTGTACTTATACCTGTCGAATTCAGGTATTTTGTACTTAGAATTGAAATCAACCCATCTTCACCATCGTAGCTAATTGGTAGTTTGTTACTTGGCATTCAATTAATGATAAATTTTGCACATTTTTACGTGTTTTTTTCATATTCAAATAAGCCATATATATTTTTGATATATTAATGTCTGGATTCTCTTAACGACCTCGGGATCAGAGCCCCAGGCGAAATCACACAAAGACAAGAGCTTGGCTCCGGCCGGGAATCGAACCCTGGTCGGCAAGCTTATATAGACAGTGACTAACCCACTTGGCCACGAAGAAAGATAAAAGTCAATGACAATTCTCCTGTACTTATACCTGTCGAATTCAGGTATTTTGTACTTAGAATTGAAATCAACCCATCTTCACCATCGTAGCTAATTGGTAGTTTGTTACTTGGCATTCAATTAATGATAAATTTTGCACATTTTTACGTGTTTTTTTTCATATTCAAATAAGCCATATATATTTTTGATATATTAATGTCTGGATTCTCTTAACGACCTCGGGATCAGAGCCCCAGGCGAAATCACACAAAGACAAGAGCTTGGCTCCGGCCGGGAATCGAACCCTGGTCGGCAAGCTTATATAGACAGTGACTAACCCACTTGGCCACGAAGAAAGATAAAAGTCAATGACAGTTCTCCTGTACTTATACCCGTCGAATTCAGGTATTTTGTACTTAGAATTGAAATCAACCCATCTTCACCATCGTAGCTAATTGGTAGTTTGTTACTTGGCATTCAATCAATGATAAATTTTGCACATTTTTACGTGTTTTTTTCATATTCAAATAAGCCATATATATTTTTGATATATTAATGTCTGGATTCTCTTAACGACCTCGGGATCAGAGCCCCAGGCAAAATCACACAAAGACAAGAGCTTGGCTCCGGCCGGGAATCGAACCCTGGTCGGCAAGCTTATATAGACAGTGACTAACCCACTTGGCCACGAAGAAAGATAAAAGTCAATGACAATTCTCCTGTACTTATACCTGTCGAATTCAGGTATTTTGTACTTAGAATTGAAATCAACCCATCTTCACCATCGTAGCTAATTGGTAGTTTGTTACTTGGCATTCAATTAATGATAAATTTTGCACATTTTTACGTGTTTTTTTCATATTCAAATAAGCCATATATATTTTTGATATATTAATGTCTGGATTCTCTTAACGACCTCGGGATCAGAGCCCCAGGCGAAAAACAAACTTGATATTTTATTTCTGGAAAGATGTCTTCAGTATGGCTGTATACCAAAATTCGTTCAGTTCAAGTTGTACAGGCGGCAGCTACAGCGAAGACGATTCTACAAAGATTGGCAGAGTTTCTTAATCAAGAATGAACTTCGACAAAACAAGAAAAACGACACCAAGCTGTATCAAGATTTATTATCATGTCACGATAGTATTAAGAGGCAAATTTAATTTTTAGATTTTAACCATATTTTACATTGTATCCATAAGGACTGTGAACTTTATAAAAACAAAGTATGTCTAACCCATGCTAAAAAACTTTTTAAACTAGGCGGTTTCTATAAACCACCATCTTGTAATGGCAATAAAGTCGTGTACAATCTCTCTAATTACCAACTAAAAAAAAGAGAAAAATACCTATTATCCTTTGGACTTGACCATTGCCTCAAACCAAAACTCGATCATATTAAAATGAAAGTAAGTATGGAAATATTTGCAAATAAAGTAAACAGACTAAACAACGACAACTGGTCTGATAAAGAAGCTGTCTATAAAGAAATGCAAGACCTATTCAGTAATATATTAGAAGAATACAAGAAAGAAATCCGGGTACCATTGTTTGATCAAAATGACATAAAAATACTAAGAAATCTAAGTGAAAACAAAGACATTATATTTTCTAAACCAGACAAAGGGAAAGGTATTACCATCATGAATAAAAGTGATTATGTAGAGAAAATTATGAATATTCTTAACAATCCATTGCAGTTTGAAAAAAGTAAAAAAGACCCTTTCAAAAATACTCTTCTCCTAGAAGACAAGGTTAACAGACTACTAAGTTATCTTAAAAAAAGGTAAACATATAACAGATGAAGATTATAAACATTTGTATGCTTCGGGTCGCAATCCTGGTATCTTATATGGTTTGCCAAAAATACATAAAGAGAATATTCCTTTAAGACCAGTGCTATCGTCAATCAATACACCAAATTTTAGTTTAGCAAAATTTATGATTCCTAATATAGAAGAATGGGCAAAGAATGAATATACCTTGGAAAGTTCATATGCATTTTTTGATACTATAAAAAAAATTAAAACAAAAAAAAATTATTATATGGCAAGCTTTGACATCGAAAGCTTATATACAAATATCCCCACAAAAGAAGTTATTGAAATCGTAGCAAATAAAATGGACAAGGATAATAACAACTTTAGAAACCTGAGTAAATCTAAATTTATTGATATATTAAACATTATTGTTCAAGATTCATTTTTTATTTTTAACAAAGAGTATTACAAACAAAAAGATGGACTAGCTATGGGGAATCCTATTTCGGCAACTTTGGCCAATATTTTCTTATGTTTTCACGAGACTGAATGGTTGGAAAATTGTCCTTTAAGTTTTAAGCTTGTGTTGTATAGAAGGTATGTGGATGACACATTTATTATTTTTAAGCAAAAAAATGACGCAATCAAGTTTTTTAATTATTTAAATTCTCAACACAGTAATATCAAGTTCACCATGGAAGAAGAAAACGAAGGTAAAATGCCCTTTTTGGACGTACTAGTCACTAAAACTTCTGACCTTAAAATACATATGGAAGTTTATAGAAAGCCCACTTTTACTGGTCTTGGTTTAAATTTTTTAAGTGAGTGTAATTTAAGATATAAAATGAACAGTATTAATACTCTTATTAATAGAGCATATAAACTTTCATCAAATTATTTTAACTTTCATAAAAAAATTACATTCTTAAAGGAATTCTTCAACAACAATGGTTACCAGGATAATTTATTTTACAAAAAAGTACACATTTTTTTAACAAAATCAATAATGTTGATACCCAAATTTGTGAAGTAAAAGACATTATATATTTTCGATTTCCTTACATATCGAACAAAATTAATACTATAATAGAAAGGAAAATTAAGCACATAACGAAAACCTACTTCAAAAATATAAATATTAGAATGGTATTTTTCAATAATTTTAAGATAGGCAATTTGCTCAAGTCCAAGGAGTCGTTATCTAGCGAACTATGTTCTATGGTTGTTTATAAATTTGTGTGTCCGAAGTGTAGTTCGGAATATGTAGGTAGTTCGACAAAACTGTTGTCTACCAGAACCTTTGAACATAGAGGCATTAGTTCAAGGACCCTTCTACCGCTGGGTAAGCCTTCTCATTCCTCTATAAGAGACCATTGCCACGGAGTGTGTAACACCAATTTTAATCATCTTGATTTTAGCATTATATGTAAAGCTCGATTTGAGACCGAGCTGAGATAATTAGAAACATTTTACATAGAAAAAATTCAACCAAAACTAAACATAGATAACTCTGCTTTCAGCAGAAAAGTGTTTAAAGTACTATTTATAATTTTAAATTATCTTATTTTTCTCATGTCTTTTACCAATGTTTTTTATTGTTTTTATCAATGTATGTTTTTAACTTTACAGAACCTGATGATGGACAAATTGTCCGAAACGTTGAAATAAAGGTGATTGGATGAAGATGATGTTTCGATTTGTGCTTGCACTAATATTGTATAGTATTAGACACTAGTTCCTCATAATAAAAATACAACTACTTAAAATTTTCTTAATGATTGGCATACTTTCAAATACATTATTTTTCTGAAATCACTCTTTTCGAAAAATTTAATTCAAAAGAATATATGTAGAATGAATGCTTCTTAGACGAATAGTATTCAATTTCATATTTTATGCTGTATGGTGCATCTTAGACACTATCCCAACATAGCCATTTAACTTTTCTCGGAAAATACATTGCGTCTATAATATAATCTTCCAAGACTTCTACCTTCACCATAAGTAATAAAATCTATACATTTTTTTTACTTAAGGATGATTTACAGACAATACTTCATTATATGGCAAGATGTCGGGGACCTAGATAATATACTCCACTGTTATCTACACGCACGCACAATATCTATCAATCTAAATATCTATCTATCTATATATATATATAGATAGATAGATAGATAGATAGATAGATAGATAGATAGATAGATAGATAGATAGATAGATAGATAGATAGATAGATAGATATATATATATATATATATATGTGTGTGTGTGTATATATATATATATATATATATATATATATATATATATATATATATATATATATATATATATATATATATATATATATCTATATATCTATATATCTATATATCTATATATATATATATATATATATATATATATATATATATATATATATATATATATATATATATGACATAAGAAAAATTTATATTAATGATGTTATGGATTGATGAGTATACGCACATACGTAGGATGGCGAGGATATACATTTCTGCGTTTGACTGTTAGGTACTTACACAAAATATCGAATAATATTTTAGCTTTTAAATTCCTGACGAATAAATGAGAGATACATGGAAAGCAATCTATGTATTATTTTTTTTTTCCTACAAACTCATACACTTTGAAGAGATTGCCTAGTAATAATAACATATCTTCAGTATTTTCTAAAGACAATAATTACTTATGCTATACTTATTCTCACCTGTAAGGGGTTTAGAATAAATAATTTACAATAATCTAGACAAATGCCAAAACAGCCAGTAACTTGGTTAAATTTAATTTCAATGTGGAGGAAGCAAGGTGGTAGTTGTCGACCTATGACCTCCTCTCCAGAAGCCTTGGGTAGTGTGGGAATCAGTTCAAACCACTTTCCTCTTTGTTAAGTATCTGCAGGCCCAAGCACACGTGTACTGAATTTATTTCCATGTCAACAGGTTCACCGGGGAGAGGGGACGAAAAGGAGGTCGAACCGGCCTGATGCGTTTGCACCACCTTCCACCACTACCCAGACGCTAGACAAGCCATCATAACCCCCAGCAATGTGTATGTCTTCAGAACCGGGGGGTTGCCATGGGTAGTTAGTTAAGTTGAGTCGAATTCGAGCTCAGGCCATGCTCGAGTCGCGATTGGGCAACCTTTAGTAGGCCCATCTGCCATGATAGGCTGATCTCAGCCAGGGCTGGCGTCGAAACGCCACGAGACGGCCAATGACATCATTTTTGTTGTAACAATCTTATTTCTATAACCCTTTCCCCTCTGAGTCCATTCTCCCTGAGTGTATCTGTAATCTACAAGTGATTTGATGTTAACTATCATCATGATCATTATACGATGAACTGTTCCAGTAATTTAAAAGTCAGCGAGACTTATATTTCTCTTGCTATTTAATAATGTATATATATATATATATATATATATATATATATATATATATATATATATATATATATATATATATATATATATATATATATATATATATATATAGTTCTGTTGAAGATGTACTTAAATAATTTATTTGCTTTCAAGAAGATTTTTTACTCATGTTTCTGTGAAGATTAACTTAAGAGTATAAACCCTCTTACGAAAAAGAAGTCTTCTAATTCACCGCCTCTTATCATTTATTATTTACTCGCCACATATAGTGACATAATAAACGTGAGTAACGTTCAACAATGTTAGTTTTTAACAAATTCCTACCAAGCAATTTGAATGATAGTTGTATATTAAGCATATGTTTATAAAGCTCATGATAATGAAATCTAATTAATACAAAATTGTGTTCACAACCATATAAATATGTATGGAAAACAATAATAATATTTTTTTTTTAAACACAAGCTGGGAAATCTGTTTCTTAGATTTGTAGAATAGGCTTACCAATGTAGCAAATGCTAAACGCTCATACAATATGGAGTTGTATTTATTTTTCACACCAACTTGTGTCTTATTTATATTCCATCTAATCAGATGTTAAACATTTTTATGTACTTTATCAAAAGAAATCCCAATAATATTCAATATAAGGCTGTAGAAATAGAATGTTAAACTATAAATGCCATTAGGATAATGTTTATGCAGTTGTTTCCTGCTGCCACTCAACAATGTCGCATTGAGAGCCACAGATGTTCCACGGAGAAATTTTCCTTCTTTTAAATTTTCTTCTAATAAACAGTTCTTGAAGTAATATTGACAATGACCTTTGGAAATAGCTTATGTGGTTCATTAGTTAACCACTGATACTTTTCACATGATAAAGAGTATGATGTTAATCATAATAAAATATTCTAGCTTGCAGCCCAACGAGAGGGTCTGAAGGTGATTCATCTTACAAAATGTTGCATAACTATTGTTCCAAAGTGTCAGAAATAACTGTGTTCGTCAGGTGGTTGTGACTATAGCTAATGCTAGGGGACCTTGGGTCAAAGCCTTGCTAGGTACTGGGTGACGATGGGTATATTGGGGTGAAGTTGTACTCCTACCCAAATATTGCAGGTTCAGTGATTCTTAGTTTGTGTTGATAATGTTACGTTTGTGTCGTGAGTCGAAACCAAAACCAAAGCTGAAGTAAAATCTGAACAGTCTGGTGGTAGATAAAAAATCAGAACTACTAAATACCCTTAAATTCTTTCTTAAAATATAGGTGCATTAATAGTTAATTATGTTTATTGTAATGGAGATTTCCCTTTCATATTCCCTTTAAACTCGATTGGTTCTATGCATCTTTGATTAAATAAATAGTAATAAACAATGATATTGAACATCTGTTTCAACATTGTTTGAAATATGCGTATGTAATGTTCGTAATCCTACCTAAAACGGAAATTTATTGTTTCATTTCTACACTTTTAATTAATTACTATACTTTGAAATAACTAATACTACTTTAATATTTTCTCATAATTATTATTGATATCTTTGATTTGATATCCGTGCATCATATGTTAGCCTTATTTTGCTTGATGTAGCTTCCAATGTAGAAAATAGTAAGTTTTGAGCTACATGTTGTAGTTGACTGTTAGTAAAGCTCGAACGAAATTCTCCGAAAATTGTAACTTCACTTTTGACGCTTACTATACAAATACTGATTTAGATAGCTATGGATAATATGTAAAGATCTGTTGTAATTTACAGCAGCAGAAACGAAAATATGGGGGACAGTCGAAGTTCAATATCACTCTTAAAGAATAAAAATTGTATGAGATACTGGAAATGGTAAAATACAAGATAAAGAACCATTCTGAGATCACATCAATTACAATCAAGACTATAATTTAGAAGTTTATAGATCAAACTCAGTAATTATTGTATATTTTCATTTAAACGTGCTTGAATATTAATAATGATAATTAAAATTACTCTTCAGAGAAACTATAGCTAAAATACAGTAGAATTGATGTAAGTAAGCAACTCACCTTAACCTATCCAAGTTTATAATTCCTGAAACGAGGCAGTCTTGCACATGCGCTATAAGAGAAAGCTCTTCAATCGCTTTGCAATCGTTAGGGGGAAGCTTAGCAAGCTTCTAAAAGCAGACGGTTCGCTTCCGCGCTAATGTCAAGCTCGTTCCAGAACTGGGTATTTCGAAATATTGGCAGCATTTGGGAAGCATAAGCAGGACAAATTAGTCTTTTGTGACTACAGCTGCAGCGTCGAGACAACCAAAATATAAATTGTCTATTTCCTTGCTGTTTGTTTAATTTCATCAATGTATCCAAGAGGAGAAAAAAAATAAGAGATTTGCATATTGGCTTAATTTGCTCTATTTGTCCGAAATAAAGGCCATAAAAGGTTTACATTCTGTAAATATTCGAGAAATAAGGATATCAGCAGCGTAGGTACCGTGATTTCCCATTTTTCATTGGCCTCAGAAGAAATTCATATGATTGTTTGCTACATTTTCACTTCACATGATGAAAATTCTAAGGCAATGTTACTAGCCACAGACATTTTACATCAATTCATTTTTTTTTTGCACTAGAGTTGTTTATATTGAAATCACAGGTCAATTTCTATTATTTTATATCTATTTAAAAAACTCTCAATGATAGAAGAACTTAAGATAACAAATAGTATGATTTTAATTGGTCGAAAATGAATATCGATTTGAACTAATGGAGGCAAATAGTTTTTATTGGAAACGAAATGTAACACCTTAATTTAAAATGAAATCATAATTATTGACTTTATGAACAATATTCATCACTTAATTGTTAAAAAAGAAAAAAGAAATAATAAACTATAACTGTGAGTATATAAAATTATCTGGAGTCCGTATGTTTAAGCGTAATTTGTCAGATGTTCTTATAAAGATTTAAAAGTTTCGTTAGTTTAGGATGGGATTGTTAGAGCTCCATTAAGTAGCATTTCATGGCAAGTAGGTCGCATATATATCCAAGCAAAGTCGGACTACATCAATATCAGTTATATTAAACAATATTACCTTCGACAGATAAGTGGATGTATGGGAAAGGATTGTGTTATCCTTTCTCTTAGTTTGTAACTCAGGCGTTGAAGATATTTCCGTTATTATCACGTGATTTGAATATTTTATGGGCAAGAAGGTTTTATCAAACTTTTAAATGGAAATGAAAATCCGATTTTTAATAACCAATCACTTAGTAAATATTGTGGCAACAATGGGGTGCATATGGGTCCGTGTGCCATCACTCTAACCTCAACCCAATTCTTAAATCCTATGGCCAGTCGCATTGTCATCAGCCACGTTATACTTAGTTTATAGCTTCCTCTCCTTCTCAGTATAGCTAACATTCAGGTACATCTAGGACTAAATTATCATCCCTTGTAAAAATATGTCCCATCCATCTCGAACTTGATAATCTAACTATATAACTTTATTTAATCATAGTCGTCTATTTTTGAGAGAGAGAGAGAGAGAGAGAGAGAGAGAGAGAGAGAGAGAGAGAGAGAGAGAGAGAGAGAGAGAGAGAGAGAGAGAGAGAGAGTTATTCAATTATGATTGCAAGTTAATATTCTTAAGGAAACGACGTTGTTGAGTCGAGCCGTTAGGAAGTGACTGAGATAGAGAGAGAGAGAAGTCGAATGCAACTAACTTTATGTGGACCGAGCATGCGTATTTATACAACACGTTACATTCAAGAACGTCACTAAAACTCAAACTCACTGGTGCAAAAGATTAAAGGCTGCAGGCAGGAAGAAGTTATCAGTGAGCCACGTTAAAGTGTACGGCTTCGGTACAACGTTTGGGCTGAGGATGGACGCATTCTATATCAGAAGATGTAGCTCACTTTTTTTCTTTATTTTTCTAGTATTTAGAGCATTATACAGTATATATAGAACAGCATCATTGACTCATATCCTAACACTTGCACATGCTGACACCTACATATATATTCAAACAATCAGTTATAAATGCAAGCACATATGATATGGCAACTAAGAGGTCGTAATATCAATCAGGTTTCGTGGTTTTCATTATGGAATGAGTATTATTATTATTATTATTATTATTATTATTATTATTATTATTATTATTATTATTAATTGCCAAACTACAACCCTTGCTGGAAAGGCAAGATGCTATAAGCCCAGGGTCCCTAACAGGGAAAATAGCCCAGTAAGGAAAGGAAAGGGAAAAATAAGATATCTTAAAAACAATAACGTTAAAAAAATATTTCCTGTATAAACTATAAATACTTTAACAAAGCAAGAGGAAGAGAAATTAGATAGAATAGTGTGCCCAACTGTACCCTCAAGCAAGATAGAAAAGTCAATGGAACAAGATTTACTCACAGAGCAATTGTTCGATATCTGGCAAAAATTTGCTTTCTGAACAATGGCTCAATATATGGTCTACGAATGTGGGGAAAAGACGTCAGGATTAAATATGGTGAAAATATGGATAGGTTTAGGAAATAGTTCTTTGATAACATTTCTTCAATATAATAAAAACAATCAAAAATTGATTTGTTTTACCCGGATTTTGAAATAGAAGTAACAAAAATTCTTGCATCTATCCTACAAATTTTTAAATCTATGTGAATATTGGAAAAAAAAAATCCATAGATACAAACACAGATAGAATGGTGATACATTAATTCTTGTTGTTGTACAGTAGGCACCAGAACTCATGCCACAAATTTCTAAATGCATGATACGTAAATTAGTCTGTTAGAAACTCTTGTGGAATACCAGATACTATAGTTAATTACAACTCCTGTCCTCTTTATCTGATAATAAGTATTAAGGATTAATTGTAGAATCGGTGAAGGCATTACCCTAGGGATAGTCAATGTTAGTTCAACCAAGGTCTATGAGTAGTGACCGCGGAGTGTATGACCATTGGCCTAATGTGGTTGTAAAGTACTTTTATAGCGTTATATCGAGAACTATTATGATTTCTTTTTATAAAGCAAAAAGATGTTTATTAGCTAATTAAAGGAAATATAACTAAGTTTTCAGTTGGTGTGGAAAAAAAAATCTAAATCCTAGTTATATGCGCGTTCAGCATTGGCTAAATGGTTAGGCATATTTCAATAACCATGATATGTGAAAATTTGGTGGAGTTGCTCAGAAGGAGATTAAATTCTTATCTTATTTTTCTTTTCATTATTTTTTTCACTATTGACGAAAAAATGTAAATAATCACGTATATTTTTGACAATATTTCATAAACACGGTATTATAAGTTTCATTGGGAATCATGATTGTTCTTTTTTATATCAATATTTAATTTATTCATATATATATATATATATATATATATATATATGTATATATATAATATATATATATATATATATATATATATATATATATATATATATATATATATATATATATATATATATATATATATATATATATATATATATATATATATATATATATATATATATATATATATATATATATATATATATTTATATATATGTATATATAAATATATATATATATATATATATATATATATATATATATATACTGTATATATATACATATATATGTATATACAGTATATATATATATATATATATATATATATATATATATATATATATATATATATATATATATATATACATATATATATATATATATATATATATATATATATATATATATATATATTTATATATATATATATATATATATATATATATATATATATATATATATATATATGTATGTGTATATATATATATATATATATATATATAAATATATATATATATATATATATATATATATATATATATATATATATATATATATATATATATATATTACATTATTATGCACTGCATAATCATATAATAACCTCAAGCTGATAATTTTTCAATACAACCTATATTAGTTTGCGCAACAGCTTGACTTTTTTTGTCTATCGAACACCACATTTTCAATCTATCAAGGATCAATGTTAGAAAAATATTTGCCAAAGTGTCCAGGATACTAATTCCCCTTTAATTATTGCATGACAATCAAACACCTGACTTAAATAGTATGATCAATTTTTATGACACCACCTTAGAGGGTAACTTCTATATACAAAAAACCAGGTTAATGACAGTCAATTAGAACATAACCCGTGACACTGGAAAGTTTCTTATACCCTGGTGTAGCCCACTATAACTCTTCTTCACATTCACTCCAATTAAGATGTAGTCCAGCTCGGCAGGTGTAAATGGGATATCTAGCACAGGTATATACAGCAGATTACCCATGTCCTCGTCTCAGTGACTTAATTTGGTTGGCATAACAATTTACTAAGATATACCTTGAACTCTTCTTCCATTGGGTGATCTGTTTTGCTCTCCTCTATGCCACCTGTTCAATTAATGGACTTCCAAATCAGTGTGCTATCTTTGAAGTCTAACAGCCTTTTCCATCTTGAGTGAGTGTCATCGCACACATGCTTGTCCATGGATTCTTTTCTGACATTCACAGAAACCTCCAAAAGGATCCTGCAACCCTCAGACATTACTCCATCCACATTCATACTCTTGTCGCCCACAGGGACATCCGGTGATGCTGCCCTTTGTAGTATGTCTGCCAGCCTTTGCTTTTCAATACCCTTGTAAGAGAAGCTTTTCTGTTACTTACCTCGATGTTTTATTGCATGATGCTACCGTCAAAGTGATGCAGGTTTCTGCAACAGCTGGGTTGATGAGACGGTTCTCCAGCTGTCTCCTGCCTGAGTGACGCACTGAGGGGCATAAGCAGACCTTCTTACATCCTGCTGAGTAATTAGGTTACTCATAAACTCAATACATCCACCTGTACTAATACATAAATCAATTTCGATTAAACATGTTTTAGTCCATTTGCCAGTCCATTTGCCAAAATGGATAACCTATGAATGTTCTATAGTACAAGGTTTCTTGAAGGATTTGCAATCTTTATGGATTTTTAAGGTTTTTTTTTAAGTTGGTTGTCCTCATGGCGACCTTGGGCAATTTGTGTTATATGCAAATTATGGCTGCCTTTATTGAAAAATCTATTTTCTGTTATATCTTTAGTTCTATGCATGATAACATGAAGTTGGTGTCTATACCTATGTTTTTAAGGTCAAGGAATATCATAAACCCATTAAATATGTTGTGGTAGGTATATATTTTGCCCTAATGTAAAATGGGTTACCAGAATTTAGGTGTAGTGGTCATTTGTATTGTAAATGATATGGTCTAGACCCGTGGCATCATTTCAAAGAAGGCAGTAACATGCATACTTCGATTATTTTTAACGGAGATATAGTACTAATCGTCAAGGCAGCTCTATTTATGGTTAGCTTTCTGCAGGAACAGTATATGACCAGATGTTACCAAGCAAATGAGTGATATTGCTCCAAAGGGATGGGTATTTCTCAATTGCTGCATAGACACTACCAATCTATGACAGTACCAATAGATAAGGATAATAAAACTTATAAGCTATTTAGAAGATGATATCGTGGTTGTGCGCATGGAAGGTTGTGCCTCAGTTGTAGGGTTTAGATATTTTGTGGGTAAGACTTTGAAGATTTTCAAAGCAGATGAAGACAGTATTGATGAAGTGATTAGGCAAGTCAGACATGAAGCAAGATCTGTGCAGTATAATAATGCAGTTTACTATCTTGCAGACTTTACCTACAACAATACCTTCAAGCAAACAAGCATCACACTGCTTAAGATAATTTCAGAATTGGTATCGAATGGCCAGGTAACTCAGAAATCTCTGAGTCTCAGTCAAGCTGTACAGAGTTACATTACAGGGACTAGAAACCAAACAACACTTGGTCTAGCCATGAAGCTGATCACAAGTATGGTAGTTCTGAATTAATCAAGCTCTTGTATGAACATGGCTTTACAGTTTCATATGATGAGGTAATATGCTTCCGAAAGTCAGCTGCAAAATTTGTGGAAGACAACAGCAGTCTACTTCATCAGGCTATGGGCATGACTCGGAGAGTGGGTCCAGTTTTTGATTGGTTTGATAATTTTGACCTACAGATTTCAACTCCAAATGGGTGTCGAGAGACAAATGTTTTGGCTCATAAGTTTCATATGAATCCTGTTGGCATTATTGAGAGGGGAAGTGCTGAGATCGGAGTCATGAATCTTAGTATTCATCGCCGGCGCAAAATAGTATCACAATCTCTCAGCATCACTCAGCCTATTGTACTGCAGCACTACACTGGACCAAACAAGCCTAACCCTCCCATACAGGGATGTATGTGAAAGGGAGAAGAGCCTCAAGTCTGCTCAGCAAAGAGATGCCCAGTGGCTAAATACACTCACCATGGAAGGGGGGGGGGTGGATTCAATAATAAGGTTGCCAGTGAGCAAGGTCCACCTTCTTCCAGGGGTGCCACAGTGTATGTAATTGGCCATCTTATAGATTCGCCACCCTCTTATCCCGATACAGTGCATACATCACTGGCTGAACAGGGAGTTGATTATGCCAGCCTATTGATAGATATGCAGCTGTACATGATGGCCCAACAGATGAAGTGGTGGGAACCAGAAATGTTCAGAGATGTTATACTTCGTCCAGGAGCAATGCACATAACTATGTCTTTCTCTGAATGCATCGGGACTCTAATGAAAGGATGATGTCTTGCTGTTCTTGTTGGAGCAGCATTTGGACATCTAACAGGAATTATTAGTGGAAAGGCATGGGTAAGGGTTATGAGAGAATTTCGCATGGTGACAGTTGTCCTGCGGCAACATCTTCAGGATGGTGAAAAAACATTTGATGAAATATCTGCACATATAGAAAAAGCACGGGAGCATCCAACAGGCAAGCACTGGGTGGATAATCTTGTAAAACCAACCCTCCTTGTATATCAGTTTCTTCGTGTAGAGAGGGAAGGAGACTGGTTGTTTCAACAACTATGCTTAGAACAAATGTTGCCTTACTTCTTCAGTGCAGGTCATATCAATTATGCCCTCCTGGCATTTCTTGGAGATGCACAACATACCAGATGATGATAAGACAGACCTCATTGCTGGTGCACATGTCTGTCGGCCCCATGAAGGTTTTTGGAATTCTTTATCAAGTGTCCAGCTTGGTGCACTAACTGCTATCAAAACAGGAAAGGGCGGTATGAAAGGTATGACATTGTCACCAGAGTTAGTTACGGAATAGATTGATTCATTTACCCATCTCTGATTACCTCTCTGATACCATGGAAAACTTGTACTTGGGCCAAATCTGCAATACAACAGCACAGAAAAAACACAAAGAGAAAGGCGAAAAAAGGCAGAAGCTTGATGCTGATGATCGTGGGAGAATTGCTGCAGAGCTGACAAAGCACTCCCACCCACTGAAAGCTGAGAGTGCTGTCTTGTATAACATTGTAAATGGCCAAGCTGCTCCAAAGGAAGTCACTGTTGAAGATGCATTGTTACGTGGACAAAAGATGGCATCAGCATTTCGTAAGGCACTGCCATCTGGATTCTACACAATACTTTCCAGCCCCATCAAGACAATGGAACAGCTAAAGCATGGAATCAACGTTGGTAACATGGAGGCCACATTTCTCCGACTGCTTATTGTTGGTCAACAGTGTTAGGTGCAGTTAGAAAGCATCTTTCAGTATGAGATGTGTGCTGTCCCTTTCTCACTCATTGATGAGTATGGCTGTTTGCATAAGGGCAACTAAGCTGTATTTGCCAGACGACTTGGTGTGCTCCAGCAAAACCCAATGGCTCCAAAAACCATTATTGTAGATGCACAGCAGCTGCTTTATCACATTGTATGTTCTCATAGTGCTGATGCACCTATCCTTGTTGAGACTATTAAGCACCGTCTTTCACTCTACCTTTCTGGGAGTGTCAAGATTCTAGTCTTTGACAAGTATCATGATCTATCAGCCAAAGGCCATGAGAGAATACAACGTGGTGGCGAATGTAGCACCAACTACAACCTGACTATCAGTAGTCCACTCCCAAATAGACACACCATTATGAAGAACAAACACAACAAAGGCCGCTGTCTAAAGTACTATCCTATTTCATCATAGGAGATAAAGTAACGGTAGAAAGTCAAGAAGACGGTTGTTTTTACATGATGAAGCTGATGTCTCAATGATAACATACTTCTTGAAGGCAGCTGAGTGCAACAGAGTAGTCAGAATCCACAGTGGTGATACTGATGTCTTGGTACAGTTTACTGGGTTTGGAAAAGTAAACTGCACCATACATGTAAAGTTCAGATGGAACGTTGGAATGACGACATTGTAGACATCAATGCAACCAGTATGAAACTTGGTCCTAAGTGTTTGCAGCTGTTAGGAGTACATGTGCTAAGTGGTTGTGACACAGTGTCCTATCCATTTAACAAAGGAAAAGTCAGTGCTCTCAATGTCTTGCAGGTAGGAACTTCCCTGGATTTTCTGAGATACTGGGTGAGATAGATGCCTCAGAAAATGACCTTTTGCAAAAAGGCCAACAGCTCTTTACAGCATTATATGGCCAACCATCAGAAACCTCAATGAATGCAATTCGCTACAGGATATGTACAAAGAAGAAACGGAAACCATTACGTATCATGGCCCTGCCTCCTACAGACGCCAACCTTCTGCTCCAGGTACAGCGAGCACATCTACAAATGATATTATGGAAAGAAGCTGATGAGCAAGGCCCTCCAACAGTGGACATCAGTAATTTCGGATGGCATGTGAAGGATGGAGTTCCAACACCCACATGAGCTTCTAATCCTACAGCTCTTCCAGACCTAATTGATGTCCTCAGTTGTGATTGCAAGGCAGAGGGCAAGGCCTGCAGCTCTACAGCCTGCTCTTGTCAAAGGACCCTGTTATCCTGTACTATTTACTGTATGTATGGGGGCACAGACAGATGTCATACCCATTCAAAGCCAGTGATCAAGCAAATGAAAAGGACAGTGACTATTCTGAGTATGAGTCAGACACTGATTAGCTTAATTGTTTTGTGTTAGGTTTGCATGAAATGTTAACTTTTGACTGGTTTGCATGCTTTATCAATGTCCTAAATTAGAATGATAGTCATATTGGCTGGGATGTATTTTTTCTTTAAAGGGATAGATCCGGATGTGTCAACGTTTCCAGTATTACATATTTTGACATATCATATTAGTAAGTTGTAGCACAGATATGTACATGATTCGAGATGATGTAGTATCAGATTCCCAGTGTCACTTGCAACACCTATGTGAAGGTTTTTATCTAGACAGGATAGAGTATGAACGTGAACATTACCTTTTAACTTGAAAGAACCTTTTGCAATATATTCGAATTTCATTTACTTCTATAAGATTCGAATATTTTTCTCAAAAGGTCTGCAAAAGTAAAACTACCGATTTTACAGCTGTTTTTGTGTCATTATATTAATCTCTGACCATGAAAACATGGGTATAGACATTCCAAATGACACATTATCTAACCAGTTCCTAGAGATATTGAACAAAATAGAATTTTATATAATGGCGGCCCAAATTTGCATATTCCATCATTTGCCCAATTTTGTCAAGAAGACAACCCAGTTTAAATACTTCACAAACACCTTGGCATTACAAATATACCATAATACCTTGTGCAATAGAAGATTCATAGCTCCATAATGGAAATCATAAGGGTGGCAAATGGACTATTTGCCGCCTTTAGAACGATAGGTCACCAGCCACCTGTCAACCCCTGCAGTAAAAGTGACTCGCCACTACCATATTATGATTATGGCTAATATTTAACAATGTTCCGCCATTCGTATTGACCGCTCTGTCTTAAACAGCTCTATGCTTGTAACACTGATTATATCCCACAGGCAAATGCAGCGCACTCTCTCGTGCATTTAAATCTCTAATCACCAGCGCATTCTCAAACTGTGTAACGTGTCGCACCAACTCAACATACTGTCTTGGACGGTAGAAAGTCGAGTCGTCAGGAGGTATATAAACCCCCCCCCCCCCCTAGCTTCAGGGCTGGCCACCATGATAACACCAACCAAATCTGGTCCTTTGTATCATTGTCCCCCTGAGCTATGTCCTTGATAAGTCAATCCTTCACCAACATCATGACTCTACCTCTGTTACATCCCCATCTCGAGTCATTTCTATACACAGAAAAAGGGAGCACCCCCAAGTTGAAATATTTCTTCGTCTACAATATCCACATGATGTCATAGTCCAATATTAACCTCAGTACTTATTGATTTTAAAACTTATCTTTAAGTCCCCAATGCTGTAGAGAAATCCCTTTATTGTTGTTGGGAAGTTCTCATGATCGGCCTTGATTTTATTGCGAACTTTTACTGTGATAAAACCAGATCAGTATATATGTTGGGTGTACTATTCTCTTTGCATTAATTCCATCTCCTGAATGTAGGACTGGGGTTGCTGAATGACTTAACAGCAATCTAGCTGAAATCAGTGCATGGTGTAAATCATGACGCATGAAGTTGAATCCTAACAAAACTCAAAGTATGACTGTTAGTAGGTGAAGGACAGTGGCTCATTAACATCTGGAACTCCGCAATGATAATGTTTCTTTAACTCTGAATGATGCTCATAAAATTTTAGGTGGGATTTTCCGTCAGCACATTTATTTTTTCAGATACACGTTAGGTCTTTGTCTTCTTCAATTGCACAAAAAGTTGGCTTACTGAGAAAGTCATATAAGATTTTCGGTGATCAATCTATTTTCAAAATTTTTTTATTGTTTTAATCTATATCGTTTCGAGTAGTGTTCTCGTGTGCGGTATTCAGCTGCCGATTCTCGTTGTGATTTGTTGGACAAGAACTTATGTTCTATTAACTTTCTTAATCCTGATCTACATGTTAATCCTTGGCACCGACGGGCAATTAGTTCATTATGAGTGTTGCATAGGATTTTTCCTATTTCTGACCATCCTTTACATTTTGATCTTCTCGTACAGTATCATCCTGTTTGTAGCGCTAGGTATAAAGTTAATTCTAATAGTTATGCCTTTTCTGTCATAAAACTTAATACTACACATTATTCTAGAAGTTTTATTCCAACTGTGACAAAGTTGCCGAATAATCTTACTAATCGAGTAGTTGAATGTGTAGAATTTAAAAAGTTCATACTTGGAGCAGATTTCATAAACTTTTCATAGTTTATGAAAGACCTGTTTCAATGTAATTACTGTTTTTTAGATACCTTTTTTCTTTAATTCTCCATTACTTCTCATCTAGTTTATTCATTTCCTTATTTCCTTTCCTCACCTGGTTATGTTTCCCTACAGGAGCTCTTGACATCCAGACATTCACCTAAGTATTCAAATATCTGCTATATCCGTCTTTTTCTCATCCCTTTGCATAGGTTTGCTATCTTTTTACCATAGAGCATTGGTGTTCTCACCACTGTCTTGTGGTATTTTCATTGAAACCTTAGTGGCACTCTCTTGTCACAAAAGACTTCAGATACAGATCTCCGGTTGTTCCAGACTGTCTGTATACAGTGTTTCACTATTCCTTCAATACTTTTACCAGCACTGTTTATGGATCGCAGGTACTGAAACTTGTCTACTCTCTTAATTTCTCCTCCACCCATCCTAATACCTTCTCTACCACCGCCATCATTGGTGGATCACATATATTCTGTCTGGAACCAGCTTATCCTCTTTCATCTGTCCCGCAGTGCTCCTCTCCACCTTTCTAGTCTTATTTCCAAGAGTTCCCTTCTCTCACCATAAAAAACGATAACATTTGCAAACAATACTCTCCATGTCACTGCCTTTCTACCTTCTTCAGTCTTAGCAATTATTACTATAATGAAATATAATGGACTAAGTACTGATCCTGCCCTCAACTCAAATCCTTCCTTCA
This sequence comes from Palaemon carinicauda, assembly GCF_036898095.1. Taxonomy (NCBI): domain Eukaryota; kingdom Metazoa; phylum Arthropoda; class Malacostraca; order Decapoda; family Palaemonidae; genus Palaemon; species Palaemon carinicauda. The sequence continues at coordinate 36,248,216 of NC_090747.1, read as the reverse complement.
CTCAAGCACTGCTCCTTGCATCAGTCACATATACTTTTCTGGGACCATATCCTTCCTCAAACATTTCCATACATTTCTCCAACAGTGGCGTCAGACAAAAAATTCCTTCTGTGGTTCCACTTCCTTTCATAAATCCAATTTGCTCTTCTCACTATTTCAACCCCTCCTCGTATTCTGCCATCCATTATCCTTCCCAAATTCTCCCTGGTGTAGGACACCAGTTTGATACCCCTGCAGTTACTGCACTCTTGATCATTCACTTTACCTTTGATAACTGGGATAAATATACACTCTCGCCACTTTTCTGGTATCTTTCCTATCTCGATTATCTTTATCATTAGATCGTATAAAATATCCAACACCTCGTCTCCTATTATTTTCCATGCTTCCACAGCAATCAGGCTTGGTCCTGTTGCTCTACCATTCTTCATCTTTTTTTCAGCGCATCTACAATTTTTTGCTTAGAAAACTCAATTACAATGCCCATATTCATCTTTTCTTACTTGTCTTTAATTTTTTTCATTTAATAGCTGTTCAAAGTATTCTTTCCATGGCTTCTAAATGTTTTCTTATTTACTAAGTACCACAATATATCTGTCTTTTATTTGCTTAATGAGTATATCTTTTTGTAATTCTATTTCTTGCTTTTGACATTTTGGTAATTTTGCTTAATGTCTACATCCCATCATCAGCTCCCCCTTTTCTCCCACAAAATATCAAACGTCTCTCCTAGTACTTATTGTACATGCCTGGTGAGTCATGTTACCTTCATTCCTAAACATATTTAATTTCCAAGTTATTTTCCCCCAAATCACACTAGAAAAAAGTACCAATCATAGATGTGGAACGGCCATGCGACTCATGAATGGAAAATACGAAGAATGAAAATATTTGAAAGTGTTAATATATATGAATTCAATTAAGAAGACTATGGAATAAGCAAGTTGAAGTAATACCAATAATAATAATAATAATAATAATAATAATAATAATAATAATAATAATAATAATAATAATAATAATAATAATAATAATAATAATAATAATAATTATCTTTCTTCGACTAAAGCTTTTCCCGCTATACAGGGTCGCTATTTTTAGAATACCGTTTCCAAGTTCTTTTGTCTCTGATGTCCATTGTGAGACCTTTCTCCTTCATATCTGCTGATAATAATAATAATAATAATAATAATAATAATAATAATAATAATAATAATAATAATAATAATAATAATAATCGAAAACTTTAGTAATTTTATTGAAAAGCAAAATCCTTTTCCTTTGTTGCAATGCACTTTCAGCATAAGATTAACTTTCTAATCCAATGGACCATTAACTCCCGTTCCAGTTTTGGACTTGACCAATTAGCTTCCCTTGCTAACCAAACTGACGACCATTACTAATCCTTCACCCTAGCGACGAAGCGATGCAATAAACAAGACAAACTCTCAATATCTGATCTTTTCCTAATCACCGAGCATTGGACCCAAAGAGTTTTCACATCCGTGTTATTTGAAAGGGATAGAATAAATAAATACACGCATCATCATCACCATTCGGATGCCCTATCCCCTAGGAAGACGGCCTTTACGGCTCACTATTCCGCTCTCTGCAGCAATCTAGCTGCATATTTTGTTCCTCCAGTCATTCCACCAATGTATCAATATTTCTTTGCTTAGTATTTCCTTTCGACCTCGTTCCAGGGATTTTACCAGTGAGAGAGAGAGAGAGAGAGAGAGAGAGAGAGAGAGAGAGAGAGAGAGAGAGAGAGAGAGAGAGAGAGAGAGACCTTTTGCCATGGATATACTCTTTTTCGTCTTATTTTCGCATTTTTAATCACTATTGACAGTACATCCTAAATAATTAAGACTATGTGTTTGACTGTTAGACATTGATTTTTATTTCTGGTCTTGTAGGGATTTCATCTTTGGGGACATCCTTCCACAAAATCACGTCATGTTAGTTATATGTATGATAAATATACCTTGAATATAATGAATTATAAACATCTTGATACTTCATAGCTAGTAATCATAAAGAAAATAGGTTAGTTGATTTCTTGAAGACTTGATATCAATTGAACTTCCATAGGCTAACTGCTTCATTTTTTTTTTCTTTTTGCAGCTGAAACGCTATTACAGAACTCCATTAAGAGCCTTTGCCTTCAATGCCGTAGATAAAACCAGATTGGTATTTCACTTATTTGATATTCACGGAAAAGTTCAGCGTTTTACGTTAGAGGATTGAATACCAATTAGGAGAAGTGGATTGCTTGTTCGTTAGAGGAGTGAATTCTAAATAGGAAAAGTTAAGAACGGATATGATTATTACGTTGTATTATTCATTTGTTTCGGAATATGAGTTATATATGTGCTTTATGTGTTTATGAAGTAACTAAGTATTGCAAAAAAATCCCATTGAAATTATTCAGTTTTACTTAAGGTTTTATTGAAATAATTTATTTTTACAAAGCATTTATCAAATAATATTTTGAAAATTATAGGTGTTTATGAATATTAAATTTGAAATTATCTAAACTACATAATTGCACATATTTCTCAATACAGAGTCGTAATTTATGAAGGGTAGGGGACCGGGGAGACATGTCCCACCAAAAGTTTAAGTTATGATGGACGCAGTATACTCGACACCA
>NC_090747.1:36230563-36240563 GCF_036898095.1 Palaemon carinicauda | reverse complement strand
TTCTGGTCGATGTCGCCCACCGACGATTGGTCAACGCAGACTCGTACTTGTCGACACCTCTTCAACCCGCCCCCTCTAACCTCGCTCTCCACACCAGCACACCCAAGGATGCCTACGCCCACCTCCTCACGTCGTACCCGGAAGTTTTCAGTCCAGAACTTCACCAAACGCCCACAGTTCCTACCAAGCACGTTATTTATCACCATATCAAGACGACGGGACCCCCAGTGTGCGCAAAATTCAGACGCCTGGCACCGGAACGATTGGCAGCCGCCAAACAGACGTTCGGCGAAATGGAGGAAATGGGCCTTTGCCAAAAGGCCTCCAGCCCATGGTCGTCACCCTTACACATCGTTCTGAAGAAAGACGGCTCCCTCCGTCCGTGCGGGGATTACAGGCGCCTGAACATGCAAACAGAACCGGATCACTACCACCTCCCAAACATTGCCGACGTGACCTCCTACCTGCACAAAGCGAAGGATTTCCCTACGCTCGACCTCCTGAAGGGGTATTATCAGGTGCCTATGAACCCAGAAGACATCCCCAAGACCGCCATCACCACTCCGTTTGGTACATACACCTTCAATTACTCCTGTTTTGGCCTTCTTAATGCTGGGGCAACGTTTCAACGTCTCATTGATGGCATCTTAGGGGACCTCCCTTTCTGTGTATGTTATGTGGACGACATACTTGTGTTCTACTCCTCAAAAGAGGAACACCTCCATCACCTGCGCATCGTGCTCGACCGCCTGCAACAAAACGGCCTTGTAGTCCGGTACGACAAGTGTACCTTTGGCGCCAACGAAGTGTCGTTCTTAGGGCACCGTATCACTCCTGAAGGAGTCCATCCCCTCCCTGAGAAGGTAGCAGCAGTTCAGAACTTCCCTGCGCCCTCGACCGTCAAAGCTCTGCAGGAATTCTTGGGCATGATCAACTATTATCACCGTTTTCTGCCAGCCATTGCCTCCACTCTTGCTCGCCTCTACGCCTCCCTCAAGGGCAAGCCAAAGGACCTGAAGTGGGATCCCCTTCAAGAAGAAGCCTTCTGCAATGCAAAGAAGGCCCTATCAACTGCTGCAGCTCTCACTTTTCCTATCCGACACGCCCCTCTCCTTCTCTCCACCGATGCCAGCGACGTCGCTATTGGTGCAGTACTCGAGCAGGTGGTCAAAGGCTCGCCCCGCCCATTGGCCTTCTTCAGCAGAAAACTGTCCAAGGCAGAATCGGGTTATTCTACCTACGATCGAGAATCGCTGGTGGTGACTTGGCTGTCCGTCACTTTCGCCATTTCTTAGAAGGTACGCCCTTTATCATTCGCACAGACCACATGCCTCTGGTGCACGCCTTCACACGACAGTCTGACGCCTGGTCCGCCCGTCAACGCCGACATCTCTCTGCCGGGGCTGAATACAATTGCACCCTCCAATACGTCCCTGAGAAAATGAATCCCGTTGCCGGTGCCCTGTCAAGAAACACGTTGGCTGCCGTTCAACTGGGATTGGATTACAATGCCCTGGCTGAAGCCCAACGACAGGATCCAGAGTATCAAGCTTGTAGGACATCCTGCACGTCCCTCCGTTGGGAAGACTTTCCCCTCGAAGACTCCAACACTACCCTCCTCTGTGACGTCAGTACTGGTAGACCGCGACCTTGGATTCCTGCTCCCATGCGCCGACAGGTGTTTGATTTCATTCACGGCCTTTCACATCCCTCGTGACGTTCTACTGCACAGCTGCTGAAGGCAAAGTTCATTTGGCACGGCATTTCTAAGGATGCTAAGGATTGGGTCCGAGCCTGTACTTCTTGCCAAACTTCCAAAGTACATTGACACACAGATTCAGGTGTGGGCACCTTTCCTCAACCTCAGCGTCGTTTCGCACACATTCACGTCGATGTTGTAGGTCCCCTACCCACATCACAAGGACATCGTTACCTGTTTACCGTCATCGACCACTCCACTCGTTGGCCTGAAGCCATTCCCATGGAAACTGCAACGTCTGCCTCATGTACATCTGCCTTACTCTCTGGATGGATTTCAAGATTTGGTATCCCTGAGCATATTACTTCTGACAGGGGAACCACTTTCATCTCTCAATTGTGGACGTCATTAGCGAATCTCATGGGCATCACCCTACATCAGACAACAGCCTACAACCCCGCTGCCAATGGAATGGTTGAACGTTTTCATCGCACAACTCAAAGCAGCTTTGATGTCCCGCTGCTACTGGTTTACTCAGCTTCCCTGGGTCCTCCTGGGACTAAGGACCACTCCTAAAGACGCTCTCGACGTCTCGGCAGCTGAAATGGTGTATGGCGACCCGTTGGTCGTCCCTGCCGAATTTTTTCCTTCTACAACTTCCTCCGATGATCTCCAGCGCATACGTCACGTCGTGGGAAAATTTACTCCGTGCCGCCAGACTTACAAGTCCCCAGCAAAGCATCACATTCCAACGGACTTGCACTCTGCAACGCACGTCTTCCTGTGCAGCGACACCAGCAAGCCACAACTAACGCCCCCTTACACGGGCCCTTTCCTTGTGATCCGACGCAGTCCGAAAGCATTCCTCCTAAACATTCGGGGCAAAGAAGACTGGGTCTCCATTGATCGTCTAAAACCTGCTTATCTTCTGCCAGATGACCCGCCTACAGGTCGCCTCTCTAGATCAGGGCGCCCTATTTAACATGTACAGTATGTAATTTTTTAGGGGGGGGGGAGCCATGTACCAACCGTGTGTCACACAATTGTACATAATTCCTTTTGTATATTTTATGCTTGTATCTGCGCTCTTCCCTCGCACTAAAAACGAACATGAAAATTCACGTCTCCGGTTTTCCTCTGTGACACATTGTCTGTCTTGTAAACATGTTATATCCTGTTGCCTTGAGGTTTTGTATATAAAGGAGAGTGTTCTATAATATTATAACTCAGTTGATTGCATCCTGCCTTTGAGTTCACAACCTTCTCTCGGCCCGTCAAAAAACTCACAATTCAGCTATCATAGTGGAGATGGGTTTATTTCAAGTCTATGAACAGATTCCTGAATTTGACAGGAATATATATATGGTGACTTGTCATAAACTTATCTCTCTCTTGATGGCTCAGTTGGTAGAGTCCTCGCAGGCATGGTTTCCGGATGAATAGGCTAGGGTTCGAATCTCTGCCTGGCCAGAAGCTGTTACCATAAAATGAATTCCAGTGGATATATATTCCCAAGATAAAATTCGGTATTAAATGCCATTGTGAGTGATATTTACATTGATTGAAATCACAAGTGTTAGCGATATATATTCATCATAAAATAACCACGTGTTGCAAACTCATAATTCAGCTCTCATAGTGGAGATGGGTTTATTTCAAGTCTATGAACAGATTCCGGAATTCGACAGGAATATATATATGGTGACTTGTCATAAACTTATCTCTCTCTTGATGGCTCAGTTGGTAGAGTCCTCGCAGGCATGGTTTCCGGATGAATAGGCCGGGGTTCGAATCTCTGCCCGGCCAGAAGCTGTTACCATAAAATGAATTCCAGTGGATATATATTCCCAAGATAGAATTCAGTATTAAATGCCATTGTGAGTGATATTTACATTGATTGAAATCACGAGTGTTAGTGATATATATTCATCATAAAATACCACGTGTTGCAAACTCACAATTCAGCTATCATAGTGGAGATGGGTTCATTTCAAGTTTATGAACAGATTCCTGAATTTGGCAGGAACATATATAATGAATTGTCATAAACTTATATCTCTTTTGGTAGCTCAGTTGGTAGAGTCCTTGCAGGAATTGTTTCCGGCTGAAGAGGCAGGGGTTCGAATCTCTGCCCAGCCAGAAGCTGTTGCCATAGAATGAATTCCAGTGAATATATATTCCCAAGATAGAATTTGTTATTAAATGCCATTGTCGGTGATATATATCTCCACACACACACACACACACACACACACACACACACACACATATATATATATATATATATATATATATATATATATATATATATATATATATATATATATACATATATATATATATATATATATATATATATATATATATATATATATATATATATATATATATATATATACATATATATATATGTATATATGTATATATATATATATATATATATATATATATATATATATATATATATATATATATATATATATATATATATATATATATATAGAAAGTTGGAATATCACTGACTGATGATTTGAATCAATGGAGCCTATAAGAATGGAAATAATATGCAATATATAGATAGATTATCATATAATGTTATTTCGATTTTTTAATTGCTTATTGAATCTTCTTATGGTGTAATCAAAAAGTTTCATTATCTAAAAATTATGAGAATTACACAAATAGACTTTACTGCCCAAGATTTTTTCAGACAAAATAAACTTTGAAACCTCTTTCATTTATATATATAAAAAAAAATAGATTGAAATATCAAAGTGGCGTAGAAAATAAATTTAGATTTCAAAGTTTTCAGGAAATATAAATACTTTGGTTGCATAAAGTTTTCCATAGGAAATATTTCTATTTTCAGTTTCTTTGGTAATAAATAAAAAAAAAACATATTTTGTAATAAAACCTAACATTTGAGAAAAGTCTTAGATAATCTAATCTTTTAAAGGCAGAATTACATGGAAGAGACTTCACATCTTTCTGTTACTGAGTCAAAATAGGAAGAATCTCACTAAATTATAAAATTTTTTTTAGGTATTTAATCAAATTTATTCTTCATTTATGCACATTGTAGAAATGACTGCAATGATGCCATACACACTAGCTATAGTACCTTCATTGTAACCTTTCATAGAAAATGCAACTAATTTATGATATGTTACTTATCTTAGAGTATATCAATGAAAAACCTTCAGTCCAGTGGTATGAATTAAAATTTAATTATAAACTTTCATCAAACTCTAAAAAAAAACAAAAAAACTGGAGGTAGATGCGCAATAGCATGAGTGAATTCTTGGTTAGGGAAACCCTTTTTTTTTTTTTTTTCTTAAGGTCTATGGTTAAAGCAGATGAAGGTAAGGCAGAAATATCACCAAGACTTGTATATGATTATAATCATGAAAATCACCGGTGGATTACGTAAGCTTTAGTTGCATAATAATTAAAAATAACATTTGTAAGGTAGTAAACTTATAGTATTTAATTTCTTTCAAACTTTTTTATTTTTCAATCCTTATTATTATAAGCATAATGATTATCATGGACACATATTTGATAATTATTTGTGATCACGAATATGAAATATCGCTGGGTAGCGTCCAAAAGATAGGTTACTACCAGATTCCATACATCAAAACTCATTCAAACAGAAATCTACTACAAATTATATACAAAGGAAAAGATTTGAAGTTCAAATGCCTGATCGCCTTTGACGTATTTAGTTGATTTTCTTTTATCTCTCTCTCTCTCTCTCTCTCTCTCTCTCTCTCTCTCTCTCTCTCTCTCTCTCTCTCTCTCTCTCTCTAGTTCATATACATGTCATAGTGCCATTTTCTATGTATATTCGTATATATGCGATATAAGGAGGTGATCAATACCGAATCAAATTCTTTTAATGGCTAAACTTTAGCTACACAAGTAACATGAGATTATAATTAGTTTATGCCTTTCGTGACAGTAGCCAAAGAGAAGTGCGATTCTCATCTATTAGAAAATAATGTTATTATGTTTGTTTTATGACCAGTATTCATTTACAAAATAATATTTTTATTTATTTCCATCGCCATCACCCTTCTGTTCACATTTAGACAGTCGTCGATTTTTATATCTAACGTAAAGGTCAATACATAAAAAAAATTATTTATAGGGAATATTTCATTGAAAATCTCTATTCCATCAGGCCAATATTACCAAAAATGTATTTATATATACCATAAAGCTGATATTCTGAGTTAGAATTAATAGCATTTCATAATTCTTAAAATATTTCACATAATTATTGCGAGTAGCGAACGTAACTTTATATATTGCAATACAACGTAGTAGGTTATTCTGACCAATACGTGAAAGAATTTTTTTTTTATCTAATATTCCATATATCATGATCAGGCAATAATAGTGTTTTTCAGCTTAGGTGGAGAGAAAAGGAAGGATTTTTTAATATTATTACTATTTTTTTTAGGAATGTTTCATGTATAAACGTTTTATGGATCTTTAAGAATGGCAGTGTTTTCGAAAGTTGTAAAAATATCCTTATATATTAAGTAGAGAAATTATTGATGTTACTGTACCCAAGAGCATTAGTATCACACCATTTATTATTATTATTATTATTATTATTATTATTATTATTATTATTATTATTGTTGTTGTTATTGTTATTATTTTTGTTAATGTTAATATTAATGTTTATGTTTATGTTAATTTTAATGGCAATGTTAATGCTAATGTTAATATTAATGTTAATGTTAATGTTATTGTCAATGTTATTATTATTATCATTATTACTATTATCATAATTATTTTAAAATAAAAATTACTATTCATTATTATTATTATTATTATTATTATTATTATTATTATTTTAAATTAAAAAATATTAAATATTATTATTGTTATTATTATAATTATTATTATTATTATTATTATTATTATTATTATTATTATTATTATTATTATTATTATTATTATTATTATTATTATTGTCGTAGTTGTTGTTGTTGATGTTGTTGTTGTTGTAAAATTATTATTATTATTATTATTATTATTATTATTATTATTATTATTATTATTATTATTATTATTATTATTATTATTATTATTATTATGTAAGCTACAAACCAAGTTGTAAAAGATGAATGCTATAAGCCCAAGGGATCCAACAAGAAAATAATTGCCCAGTGAAAAAACGAAATAGATAAACTATATTATAAGTAATGAGCAATTAAAGCCAAATATTTTAAAAACAGTAACATCATTACAACAGAACTGCCATATATAAACTATAAAATAGCTTATGTCAACCTGTTCAACATAGAAACATTTGCTGCAAATTGGAGCTTTTGATTTTTTACCGATACAACTACCCGATTAGGTATATCATTTCACAACTTGGAATAAAACTTCTAGAATATTGTGTAATATTGAGCCTCGTGATCGAGAAGGCCTGACTATTAGAATTACCTGCATACCTAGTATTACGAACACAGTGGTACTGTCATGGAAGTTTTGAATGAAAAAGATGGTCAGAATTATGAAAAAGCTTATGCAAAATGCATAACGAACTAATTGCACGATGGTGCCAGAGATTAACATCTACATCGGAAACAAAAGATTTGATAGACCGTAAGTTCCTGGCCACCTAATTAAATTGAGAATCTGCAGCTGGAGACCTGACAAGAGAACAATACTCGGAACAATGTGGAATGAAATAATTAAGAACATTTCTTCATAATGAAATTATCAACGAAAATCTGAATAGTCTTTTTCAATAAGCTTATTTTTTTTTTGTGCAATTAAAGAAGACATAGACCTATTGTGTTTCTCAAAAGTATATATGTTGTCAAGAGTTATACACATTTAAAGAAACATTATCAATGCTGAGATCCAAATGTAGAGGAGCAACTCTCTTCAACCTGCTCACAATCATATTTTGAGTTCTCTAAGAATTCAGCTTCATGGCCGATAATTTGCACCATGCGCTATTATTATTATTATTATTATTATTATTATTATTATTATTATTACTATTATTATTATTATTATTATTTTTATTACTAACCAAGCTACAACCCTAGTAGAAAAAGCAAGATGCTATAAGCCCAAGGACTCCAACAAGGAAAAATAGTGCAGTGAGAAAAGGAAATAAATAAGTGACGAGAACAAATTAACAATAAATCATTCTAAAAAAAGTAACAACGACAAAACAGATATGTCATATATAAACTATTAACAACGTCAAAATAGATGTCATATATATAAACTATAAAAAAACAGACTCATGTCAGCCTGGTCAAAATAAAAACATTTGTTCCAACTTTGAACTTAAGAAGTTTTACTGATTCACCTACCCGATTAGGATGATCATTCCACAACTTTGTCACAGCTGGAATAAAACTTCTAGAATACTGTGTAGTACTGAGCCTCATAATGGAGAAGGCCTGGCTATTACAAATAAATGCCTGCCTAGTATTACGAACAGGATAGAATTCTACAGGGAGATCTGAATGTAAAGGATGATCAGAGTTATGACAAATCTTATGCAACATGCATGATTAACTAATTGAACGATGGTGCCAAAAATTAATATGTAGATCAGGAATAAGCAATTTAATAGCCCGTAAGTTTCTGTCCAACAAATTAAGATGAGAATCAGCAGCCGAAGACCTGACAGGAGAACAAAACAAGGTGGAATGAAAGAATTAAAACAATTCTTCAGAATAGATTAATCTCCAAAAATCTTAAAAGACTTTCTCAATAAGCCAATATTTTGAGCAATTGAAGAAGACACAAACCTAATGGGTTCCTCAAAAGTAAATTTGCTATCGAGAATTACACCTAAAATTTTAAGGCGTATCCCTTCTCGTGTGCTAAGGTACCGAGCGAAGGACAAACCGGGGTTCAATGATGATTGTAGACATACTTATTTAGAGAAGCAGGAGGCCAATCATCTTTGGAGGGGTAACAGATCAGATTTGACCTGGAATAAATATACTTAGCTTCAAGCCTTTGGTCAGAGAATCTAAGCCTCAACTGAAAAGGAATTCAAGTTACCCATAAAAGAAAACCTTCTGGTACAACTCAGAAACTAAATGGTGGTCGACCCTTAAATTTGCACTGTTTGGTGTGGATACGACAGTTCCTCCTTTACTTAAACCAGATGGTACAGTCACTCACTGTCCAAAGGAAAAGACAGCCCTTTTGGCTGATGGTTTTGACAGTAAACAGAGCAATAAAAAAACTTGAACTTCCTCATTCCTGTCTTCCCGAGGCTAAACTAATTAGTTTAGCTTTTTGATCTCGTGAAATTAAAGCTCTGTTGATGGACCTTGATGCTTATGGAGGTGTAGACCCAAATGACATTTTTCCTTTGCTTTTTATAAAAAATACAGATTTCTCAGCTCCAAAGTTATCTGTTATTTTGCGCAAGTTAGCAAAAAGAGGAACATTTAGGTCTTGTTGGAGAACTGGTAAATGTGTTTGTGGTAGCTTAAGTCCAACTGATTACTGCCCAATTTTAATAACTCACATATTACCTAAAGTTTTTGTGCGTCTTCTGGCAAAACGTCTTAATAGGGTTGCTGAAGGTAATCATCTATTCCCTACTTTGCACTTTGGTTTTCGTAAAGGCCTTGGAACATGTGATGTCCTTCTTACAATCTCCAATGCTGTACAGAAATCCCTCGCTTGTTGTCAGTACATTCGTATGATTGGCCTTGATTTTAGTGCTGCCTTTGAGCGTGTTAATCATGACACCCTTGTTTTTAAACTCAAACAGTTGCGAGTGGGTGGGTGTTTATTAGCATTATTATTGGTTTTTTAAGTAATAGATCTCAAAGAGTTTTGGTTGATGGGCACCATAGTGAGTATAGGAATGTGATATCCGGTGTTCCACAGGGTAGTGTTCTTGGCCCATTACTTTTCATGCTATATACACATGACATGTGGTTTGGCCTAAAAAACATGCTTGTTGCATATACAGATGATGCTAATCTCTTTGCATCAATTCCATCCCCTGATTGTAGATCTGGGGTTGGTGAATCCCTTAATACAGATTTAGCTAAAATTACTGCATGGTGCAAATTATGGGGCATGAAGTTGAATCCTAACAAAACTCAAAGTATGATTGTAAGTAGGTCAATGACGATGGCTCCTCAATATACAGATCTCAGTATTGATAATGTTTCTTTAAATTTGTATGACTTTTAAAATTTTAGGTGTGATTCTCGTCAGTATATTTACTTTTCAGAAACACATTAGTTCAGTGTCTTCTTCAATTGCATAAAAAAATTGGAT
>NC_090747.1:36213063-36228063 GCF_036898095.1 Palaemon carinicauda | reverse complement strand
GCGTGAACCCAAATCAGTTCGATAGCTGTCTACATATAGATTTTCATTCTGTCTGGTTAATGCATTCCTACAATTACCAACTGTAGGAAATGTGTATAGCCAGTTGGGATATTCTTTTCTCAAACTTTTAAAAACAAAAACACAAACATCGTACATACACTTTTCTTTTAATTTTATCCACTTTAATTGCTGGAGGGTTGGGGTGATGTGATCGTTTTTTTCACCCCAATAACGGCTACTCTACCTGCAAAGTTTTGGATTTTTTGAGCTTTTTCCATATGCATATCATTAGTTGACCCCCATATCTTAATACAGTAGTTTATTACACTCAAGACCAGACTTTCCACAATAAAAGTTCGAGTAGTATCATCAAAGTAATCTTTTACTCTACTTAAATACATTAGAATGCCACTAACTTTTCTACTCAGCTCGTCAATGTGAGTACTGAATGTCATGTACCTGTCCATGTGTAGACCTAGATTTTTCACATGTTGACTTATCTTTACTTCATCACCATCGCATTTTATTATAATGTCATTTGGAATTTTGCTAATATATTGTGAGCTACCCACAAACATGAACTGTGTTTTGGTGGCATTTAATAGTAGCCCTTTTCTTAGAAAATATTTCTTAATTTTGAGCAATATTAGTTCAGCCCTTTTTATCAAGCCATCTAAATTTTCTATTTGATCAGCCAAAAGAACTTGGGTGTCATCAGCGTATTGAATTAGCAAGCAGTTTTCTATGTATTTAATCATGTCATTAACGTAGACTAAAAACAGAATTGGACCTAGGACAGATCCCTGTGGGACTCCAAATTCAACCTTTTCAATGCAAGAATTTACGTCTCCTAATCTAACTACCTGACTTCTATCCTTCAAGTAATCCTGAAACCAGAACGTATCAATGTAATGTTCCTTAAGAGATTTACACAATTCATCATGGTTGACACTATCAAATGCCTTTGATAGGTCACATAAAATTAATATGGAAACTTTTTTTCTATCAATATTTTTATAAATTTCATCTGTTAATTTCATCAAAGCTGTTTCTGTTGATAAACCTTTACGGAATCCATGCTGAGTGTTAGAAATCAAATTATTTTTTTCTAGATGTTCCATTAACTGATTACATACAATCTTTTCTATTACTTTCGATATTACGGGAAGGATAGAAACAGGTCTATAATTACCAGGGTCGTCCTTGTCTCCTTTCTTGTGAAGAGGGTCTACGAGGGGTTGTTTCCAAATAGAAGGATATTTCCCAGTTACAATTGATGTATTTATGATAACCGTGATATAATATGCAATAACTGTAAGGGAATCTTTTAGAAAACTAGTAGGAATACCATCCGTTCCGTAAGCATTACTATTATTCAAACTCTTAACTGTTAATATTATTGTTTCTACTGTAACTGGTTGCGGTCTAAACAATCTTATATTATTGCCAAAATTATTTTGAGTGTTTCTAATATCTTCATTTTCGTACTTTTGTAGAATTTCCTGCGTTTTATCATAAGTTATTTTTCCTACCTTAGCAAAGTATTGGTTAAATTGATCTGCTCTAGCTTTTGGGTTGTCGTATTCAATCTTTTTATTTGTTTTAGTAGATACAATATTATTCATAATTTTCCATGTTTCTCTACGAGATTTACTTTTCTTGGACTTGTCTTTGTTATAATAGGCTTTGGCAGTACGCATTTTCGAATTGATGAGTTTTTTCATTTCCTTATACGAATTGTTAAGATTTTCATCATGTCTATTCTGTTTAAGCCTTTCTTGCATTTTGTCCCTTTCAATCATACTGTTTTTGAGATCATTGTCTATCCAAGGTGCACTGGGTCTCCTTATTTCCTTCGTGGTTATTGGGGCACATTTATCTAAGGCACTATTATATACTTTATTGAAAATTCCTGTTTGAATATCTGTCATCAGTATGCATGATTGTATTTAAAATTATTTTCTGGTCTAGCAATGTATTGCACAAAAAATCTGCAGAATAATATTTTAAACACCTAGAGGTTACCGTGACTGGTTTACGCTTTGGCTTCTTAATATCTATGATAAATGAAATATGTTCATGGTCAGCTACAATACTTGGATTTACCTCAATTTTAATGACACTTTCCTGCTTGTTTGTTATTAACACATCTAGTAGTGTGGATGAGATGGGGCTAACTCTAGTAGGTTTATTAATCATTTGATTTAATTTGGTGACTCTTAAAATATTATGTATCTTTGCTGAACCTAACATCAAATCATCATTTAGATCACCTATTACATAAATTGATTTATTCTTTAGAGAAATCATTCTCAGACATTCCAAAATATAGTTATAAGTTTCATTTGAAGCATGTGGATGTCTATATAAGCAACCAATGATAACAGAAGGTAGCTTACGAGATTGTACAGAGAGCCAAACCTCTTCTACCCCCTCTACTCTTTGAACATTAAGATTACAAATATTAACAGAAAGATTATTTTTTACATAAATACAACAACCTCCACCTCTTCCTTTGTCACATCTATATATTGTATATTTAGGAAAATCAATGAGTGAATCGACAACATTCGGGGTTAACCAAGTCTCAGTTAAACATAATACATCAATATTTCTGTTTAAGAGCATTAATTCAATTTCACATATCTTACTAAGGAGAGACTGTACATTCAAATATTCTATACACAAAAGATCGTTTTTTGTAGTCACATGATTAGCTATCCCAGTACCAATGTCCGGGACGAGCACTTCTTGTGTGATAACTGCCTCTTGATGGAAGAGGCGGGAAGTCATATTCCCACGTATCCGCTCGTGACCAGTAGTTGTCATGGGAGAGGTCATGGTAGTCATAAGGCTGAGCTGAGTGACCTCTATAATTGGCTCTATTTGTCGACTGCCTATGGGGTGGTCTCCTATTGTATTCCTCACTTCGGTATTGCTGGGGTGATCCTTGGTGTTGGGGGAATGGCCTATTATCATGGGAGTGGTAGGAGTGGGTATTCCATCTAAACCCCGTCCGAAATGGCTGTTTAGGCCTACCTACATTTCTTTGCGTCAACGGCTTCGTGGCGGCTTCCAATTGTCTTCTCCTAATGTGGGGTAGGAAGGGTCGAGTGATTATACCGTCAGCCCACGGATGACCTCCCATCACTGTATTCTGCTTATTCTCTGGCACCTTTGCTACAAATGATTGGCCTCGTTTAGAATGTCCAAGGTGCCGTACTTTAACTTCTTGTTGTGAGAGCCCTCGGAAAACTAACTCATCAACCACATTCTTAATAGATGCATTGCTGCTGACACCTCCAATGTATATTTGTACTGACCTTTTGGGTTGTAATACGATGTTGTCTTCCGAAATTTGCTCTTGACGTGTTTTTCTATTTTTCTTTTTGTTGACCGGTGGTAGGACACTGCGTTGGTCCGTAGGGACTGCTTCCTCCTCCTCCCTTTCTTCCTCCTGGCCTTCGCTCTCATCTTCACTTTCTTCCTGTTGTAAATAATTGTTGTCGATTGGGGGAAGTGTGGGGGAGGGCAGTGGATTAGGGAGTGGCTGGCTGTTCACCTGCATTGTTTCCGTCCTGAGTAAGTTAGGGTTCCTTATCAAAGGAGATTGGGGGAGAGTTTGGCGCGATTCATTAACACTATTTTCTGAATATTTTGGCATTGATTGTTCGAGCTTATAGACTCTTGCTTGAAGTGATGTTACTATTTGAAGTAGTTCTGCTATAATCAAATTATTATCATCAAAGTTATGTGCACTTTGCTCATTGAAAATTTTATCTAGTTCTTTATTTTTATGTGAATTAATTATGCAAGTGCTAAGAGTTATAATATCGCTCACAATTTTATGTTTCACTTGTCGCTTCACTGGTTTTTTATTTTTATAATCCGAAAACACACTACATATTTCTATTATTAGGAGATCTCTCAAGGATATTGATAAATCCTGATGACATTTATCAAGCACTTCTTTGATATCATGTGTAGAGTACTGGCATATCTTTTTCAAAGATTTAAGAAATACTAGTGGGTACACGTCTTGGTTAATTGTTTCCAAGATACCTAGGTGTAAAAGAAAAGGCTGAAATTTTTCTAGTTATGCCAAAGTTCTACATTTAACAAAAAATTAAATGTAGAACCCTTGGTGTGGAGTGTAAAGAAATATTTTTATGCTTTTCGTATATTTTTGTTTGTATTGAAAAGTACATTGTGTCTTTTGTTTACTTTGGTGGTGGTTGGAACTATGGGCATTTGTTTAATGGTAATTTGTTTTATGACTATAGGATAATTTCCGACTGTTTACTATTGAGCCTGAATAGTTCTTTAAACTGACTGTTTGACAGTTAAATATCCACTCACTGTGCCTTTTGAGTATTTATATTCAGCGGTCCAGAATCCAGAGGGGGCAGATTCCAGTAAGACAGATTCCCAGCGGGGTAGAGTCAGAGACCAACACAGAAAGCAGTCCGGAAAGGAGATTTCTGACAAATTTTTTACTCCTGAAAGTGTTAAGTGTCATGGAGCGATAAACTCCACCTAGGCCGAGCGATAGGAATTCATGTTCGGAGAGAAGCAACTGGATTTATCATCTATCCAAGAAAGACCAGGATCTAAAGAAACGTCCTTTACATATGGTAGATGAGTTACTGTGGAGAGGAAGTGGTGCATACATCCGAAGACAGCTTTTCGGGTGGTTTCCTCTCAAGACGAGAAACGGCAGTTCAACATTTATAATTTCAATTATTAAACTCAATAGTTTTCTTTGTCTTTGGTTTAAATCCTCTCATTTAATTCATAATTTTTACCATATGGCGCCCGAACAGGGACTTGTTGGTTATTTGCTAGTTGTTGCCGTTTCTCCGTCCTTTGTTTTCTTATCCGCTCGGCCATTCGAATTTGTTTTGGTGATTTAGGGTTGTTTTTTAACAACTGGTTACTTTTACTTAGAGGTCTTAACGAATTTTCATTGTGCCCCTTAAGCAGTTTCTGTCGGGAGGTCTAGTTCAATTTTTTTTTGAATGAGTCATTTGTGACTTTCTAGATTATATTCATTTCATTAGGTTTGTAAGGAGATCGCAGGCATGTCAAAAGACTTGAAATTTCTGATTAGCTCTAGGGCTAACTATCGAGGACAGGTCAACCGTATTCATTCTGAATTAGACAGTTTTGGTAATAACACTCCTCGGGAGAGAGACTGCCTTGTTAGTAAATTGAAAAGACTCCAGGATGAGCTTGAAAAGGCCGACTCGGTCATTCGAACCCTGAAATGGGAATTAAACTCAGAGGATGAGACGAAAGCCATAGCTGAAAATGATATAGAAATTGAAGAATGTTGTAAGTATGAAGATAGGATCAATGAATGTTTGTCTACTCTGTCTCATCTAGCTACATCCAGTCCAAATCATTCCAGTCTGGAAGTTTCTGGAAGCACATTGAACAGCATGCTTAAGAGCGCAACTGCCCCTTTACCTAAATTCAAAAGTGAAGAGGGAGAGGATCTTATTAGGTTTTTTCAGCAATTTGAAGATACGACGAAACGCTTCAATTATTCTGACTACGATAAATTCTTACTTTTGAAACAGCAAATTTCAGGGCGTGCCTTGTCTTTGATAAATTCCCTGGACAGCATACAGCATTCTTATAACGTAGCAAGAGATCTTTTGTTGAATGCTTTAGCCTCTCCCGTCACTAGAAAATTCAATGTCATCAAACAAATGTCGAATCTGAAACTTGATTACAATACAGAACCGTTTGAGTACATAGGGAAAATTAATTCTATTTGCGGATCCATTAGCGCTTTAAAAATAACTTCAGAAGATATTTTACAGTATTTTGCCTGGCATGGTTTAAATGAGAACTTCCAATCTCATTTAATTCATATCACCAACGAAACCAGGCCATCTTTGAATCAGATAGCAGATAAATTTTTTGAAGCCACTGAAAGGTATTTAACCAGTCAACGACAGTATAAAATTAAACAGAAAGCAAGAGAACTTTGTCCTAAGAGAGCTACAAGTTTTGCTGCAAATGTTGATTACCAAACAGGCCCGTCACTGAACGTTTTCAAAGTGTGTCCTTTATGTAATGAGGATGGTGACTCCTCACATCCCATTCACAAATGTGAAAAGTATCCTGAACCTAGGTTAAAAATCAACAAGCTAAGAAATTTGAAGGCTTGTATAAAATGCGGCAGGTTGGATCATAATGAGGATACCTGCAAATTTCACTTCCGGAAACGTTGCGATTGTGGCGCTTGGCACTTCAGATTTCTATGCATGGGCCAAGAAAGCAGTGGAGTCATGAGGGATAGTGGTCAAGGTAATGTAAAATTGAAAAAGGAAAATTATAAACAAAGTGATCGAGTTGTGAAGGAGAGTAATTCAAGCATGATATTTGTTGAGAGATTTTCTGAGTCGTTCAAAGTCACAGACTGTAGCCACGCAATACTTCCTACCTTTTCTTGCATCCTTCAGGGAGAGACAAAGATTCGTTGCATGAGGGACAGCGGGTGTCAGTCAAACTTCATATTAGAGGAGAGGGCAAAGTATGAAAACTTGCCTGTCATAAATTCTGATCTCAGAATCAAAATTAATGGATTTAACTCTTCCAAAGTTTATCATACTAAGTCTTACAAAGTGCCTTTGACGATTGGAGATCATATTTACGAGATTGAAGCAACGGGTGTGCCATCTATTCACACTTCATTGAAATTGCCTGGCTTGCAGAAAATTGTTCGGGAATTTATGAACAGGGGATATTCCTTGGCGGATGACTTCTTGAAGGACGGAAAAGATGAAATTAATAACATAGATTTTATTCTCGGGTCAAATTTTGCTTATTGTCTTCCTGAAACAACAGTATCATTTGGGGGTAATGAGAATGATGCACCGTCGGTTTATTCCTTGACTGCTGCAGGTGTAATGCTAGTGGGTAACACAGATCAAATTAGGAGCAATTTGAAGCACCTCCCTCCTTGCTTTGGGGAAGAACAGACAAAAGCTGAAGTGCCTTTGTATACATGTGAGGATCTTGCCCTTTCAAGTCATAATTCTTTAGATCCTCTCCTAGATTGTGATGATCTGACAGAAAGTGAAGGAAGGATAGCAATAGTGAACGATGCGGGGAGAATCAATTATGCTTCCTTGGAAAGAGCTACTCAAGAGATCCTTGATAAGTGTTGTACAGATACCTTGAATTATGACACGCAAATATTTCCCGGTAAGGTAGTTGAAAACGAAAGAATAATAAATTATGTTCTTCAAAATACAAGGCGTAACGAAGACGGCAGGTTAATTATGCCACTAATCTGGAATCACAAAGTGAAACATTTGCTAGGGCAAAATAAAACTCTAGCTACTAAAATTCTAAATTCAAATTTCCAAAGATACTCTAAGGGTGATGGAGTAAAGTTGAAATTAATCGACCAATGCTTTAGAGAGCAATCTGAACAAGGCATTATAGAAAGAATTGACAACCTTGATCAGTACTTGGAGGAAAATCCAAATCACAGTTTCTTGGCCCACATGGCAGTATTTAAACCAGAACGTGACACTACAAAATGTCGAGTAGTATTTTTATCTAATTTATGTGAAAATAATCCTTTACAGGGAGTAACCATGAGTCACAATCAAGCCATGTTGAGTGGACCTTGTTTAAACCAAAAGATCACCACAGCTTTATTACAGCTACGCTTTGATTCCAAACTCCTGTGTTTTGATATTAAAAAAGCCTTTCTCAACATATGCCTCTCTGATCTAGATTCCAGCAAGTTACTTTTTCTATGGCATCGTAATGTACAAAAAGGAGATTACAGTATTGTTGCATATCGTAGCTTAAGACTTCCATTTGGTCTTGTTTGTTCCCCTTGCATATTATTACTTGGACTTTATAAGATTTTGATGATTGACACTGATGATGATGACCAGGTAAATTTGCTTAAAAGACACATTTATTCATTAATATATATGGATAATGGCAGTATTACTGCAAATAATAGTGAAAAATTGAAGTGGGCCTTTCAAGAGTTAAAAGGAATATTTGAGCCCTATAAATTTTATCTTCAGCAGTTTGTAACAAATGATACTGAAATTCAAGAGGAAATTGATAACAGCTCTGGAGAGAAAACTAGCAGATCAGTCAAATTATTGGGGCTCTTATGGGATAGAGTTGATGATACCCTATCCACTAAGCCTCTAGTTTTAGATGGTGAGGCAAATGCAAAGAGGAATGTTTTGAAAACTATTGCCAGTCACTATGATGTATTTGGCTTTACTTTGCCCATTCTGAATCGAGCACGACTCTTTCTACATAAATTACAATGTGATTCGTCCTATACCTGGGACTCCAAATTGCCGGATGTAGAAATTAAAGAATGGAAAAACATATGTCGACAAGCAAATTCCTCTCCCAGCCTCGGAATTAGAAGATTTGTTGGCCAGAGAAATGGAGAATATAAACTGATTGCCTTTACAGATAGTAGTAAGGATATATACGGAACTGTTATCTTTATTCAGGATATCCAGTCATTAGAAGTGAACTTTGTTCTAGCTAAGAACCGTTTTGTGAATAAGCAATTATCTGGGAAGAGCATGCCTTCCCTTGAGTTTCAGGCCATTACTTTGGGTGCAGAAGTGTTAATAGATACCTATAAGGAATTAACTGGGCCCTCATGTGTTGAAGCAATCAACATAAAAGAACTCCATTTGTTTTCTGATAGCTTGGTATCCTTATCCTGGATTAATTCCCATTGTTATAAATTAGATAAGATGCATAAACACAGCACCTTTATCCGTAATAGGTTAGAACATTTAATTACCTTGTGTGAGATGCATCCTATAAGATTTCAATTTGTTTCAGGTATTAAAAATCCAGCTGACCTTGTCACTCGTGTAGCTTCATATAAAACTACCGTTAAGTCTAATTTCCTCTCTGGGCCAGGGTTTTTGAAAGAATCTGCTAACTTCTATTCAAGTCGCAGTGATATAATGAATATCATTGTACCAAACCCCAGGGCAAAATCAGGGGATGTTGTTTCGGAGAATTACAATCAAATTAATTTCGGCTCCACCGAAGAGGAATGTGCAGAACATTTAGCATCAACAAGTGGGTGTTCTGCGTCTTTCAAATCCGGCCAAATTATTACTGGTGCAGCCGGTAAGGGAGAACCAGAGCACTTGGTGACTGTAAACAAATTTTCCAGTTTGTCTAGGCTTGTATCTGTTTATAGGTACGTGTTTAAGTTTATTGAGAGCCTAAAATGCAAACTTTACTCCAGGTATCCTGAGAGGTATGGAAACCTGAGAGTTCTTGACGAAAACTTGTATGCCAAGGCAATGAATTACATAATTAGAATAGAACAGCACATTTATTTTCCCGAGATATTCAGGTATTTTGACAGTGGTTCTACGTTCGTTAAAGATATCCCAAACATTGTTAACCAACTCAATGTATATCCTGATAATGAGGGAATTCTAAGAGTGAAAAGCAAATTCTCAAGATGGAAAAATGATAAGAATTACAGATTTCCTGTTTTGCTTCCTAAGGATAGCTACATCACAAAATTAATTGTTTTAGATTTGCATGAGAAAATGTATCACTCAGGCTATTACAAGGTTTTGTCTGAATTAAGAAGACAATTTTGGATTCCACACTGTTTCTCTGTTGTGAAACGCATCCTGCAAGAATGCATACTTTGTAGAAAACTGAAGCAGAGAGCTATTAAACTAAATCAATCTCCCTACAGGTTATTCAGACAAGAACCACCTAGTGTTCCCTTTCGTACAATATTCATAGATCACATAGGCCCTTACTTTGTACTTTACAATGGCAAAAAGGTGAAAGTCTGGATTCTTTGCATAACTTGCCTCTGGTCTAGGGCTATTAATTTAAAAGTTTGTCTTGACATGACCTCAGGTGAGTTCATTAGAGCTTTACAGCTTCATTCATTTGAATATGGAGTGCCTGAATTATGTTTATCTGATCTTGGTTCATCCTTAGTTGCAGGAGCTAACATAATTACTGACTTTCTGAATGATCCAGAAACCCAGAAATTTTTTGAAGAACAAGGAGTACGGCCATTAAAATTTGAGCAATATTTTAAAGGCCATCATCCTCTTGGGGGATTAGTGGAAGTATGTGTGAAGATGGTCCGTCAGTTGCTTCATTGCTCAATCAAGAAAAATGTTCTTCAACACAGAGATTTTGAATTTGTGGTTTCACAAACTATTCACCTGGTTAATCGAAGGCCTATTGCTTTCTCGGAAGGTCTAAGAGATACCAGTGATGACGTAATTCCAGACCCTATTACCCCAGAGAAGTTAATACATGGCTTGGACTTAATATCTTTGAATCTTATTCCAGCCATGCAGCCGCTTCCCACTAGCAATGATCCTGATTGGTCTTTAAACACTGACCCTATTGATACCATAAGAACAAGTTATGAGAAACTGAAGAAAGTGCGCACACATTTGATAGAAACCTACAATGCAGAATTTTTGAATAATTTGATGACTCAGGCTGTCAATGATAAAAGTAGATATAAGCCGGTTACCCACAAAAAATTACAGGTAGGGGACATTGTACTGATAAAAGAGGAGAATTGCAAACCTACCAATTTCCCATTGGCAGTTGTTAAAGACGTTAAAACTAACGTACTTGATGAAGTAACTGACGCTGTTCTGCTTAAAGGTAAAAACAGGGAGATGGTTCGACGACACGTCACATCTTTAATCCCTATATTAACGCGCAAGGAAATGTCACAATCAAATATTAAAACATTGACAGATCATATTTCTGTTAATACTACCGATCCCACGGCAAACCTGGGGGAAGATAAGCCTCAGAATAAAGAGAGGCCCAAGAGGAAAGCTGCTCTGCAAAGCATGCAAAAGACTCGAGGTATGATCAGTGACATTTGAGGAACCTTTCAGGAACATAACTGTACATAGTTGGGTTTATTAATTGTACATAATTTTGCTCATTTCACAATTATATATATATATTCATATATAATTTGGGATTAGTCCTACATTTACTAAGGATATAAATGTAGAACCCTTGGCCTGGAATGTAAAAGAAAAGGCTGAAATTTTTCTAGTTATGCCAAAGTTCTACATTTAACAAAAAATTAAATGTAGAACCCTTGGTGTGGAGTGTAAAGAAATATTTTTATGCTTTTCGTATATTTTTGTTTGTATTGAAAAGTACATTGTGTCTTTTGTTTACTTTGGTGGTGGTTGGAACTATGGGCATTTGTTTAATGGTAATTTGTTTTATGACTATAGGATAATTTCCGACTGTTTACTATTGAGCCTGAATAGTTCTTTAAACTGACTGTTTGACAGTTAAATATCCACTCACTGTGCCTTTTGAGTATTTATATTCAGCGGTCCAGAATCCAGAGGGGGCAGATTCCAGTAAGACAGATTCCCAGCGGGGTAGAGTCAGAGACCAACACAGAAAGCAGTCCGGAAAGGAGATTTCTGACAAATTTTTTACTCCTGAAAGTGTTAAGTGTCATGGAGCGATAAACTCCACCTAGGCCGAGCGATAGGAATTCATGTTCGGAGAGAAGCAACTGGATTTATCATCTATCCAAGAAAGACCAGGATCTAAAGAAACGTCCTTTACATATGGTAGATGAGTTACTGTGGAGAGGAAGTGGTGCATACATCCGAAGACAGCTTTTCGGGTGATTTCCTCTCAAGACGAGAAACGGCAGTTCAACATTTATAATTTCAATTATTAAACTCAATAGTTTTCTTTGTCTTTGGTTTAAATCCTCTCATTTAATTCATAATTTTTCTATTTCCTGGATAGGCTGTGACAAAGCTTCCTGGTTGTTTAAGTCATCGGCAGCCATCTCTACACAATGTTTCACAGAACAAGAAAAACACGTCCGTACTCTACGAGGTCAAGAGGTCAAGAGGAGAGAGAGAGAGAGAGAGTATATTGTGTCTGTGTAAGAGGGCAACAAAGGTATCTAACATACGGAACGCGTCTGATCCAAACGTGTAAATCCGAATGCATTTGAATCTCTCACACATTCATTTCAGATGATCGCAATCTCTCAGAGGATTCACTTTTAAGTGATTGCTTTCTGCAATAGCCACGTTCTCAATTGGAAGTTTCCGATTTAATTTCGAATTTATTTTTTTATTTATCCCATGGTTTCCTGAGATGGATTTTTTCTTTATTTATTGTATTGAGAACATCTTTCTTGCTAATATTTGGAATGGCGAAACTCTTTTATGTAATTTTTGCCTTTGTTTATTATCCCAGAAAATTTATTGTTGAGGAAAGTTTTTTTATTCTGGCATGAAACCTCATCCTTACTCGAAATTGTAGATAAGATTCATCATTTGATAATCGAATCATTTTCTTTTTTATTCAATTTATTTTTTTCTCTTTCATCTTATATACTCTCACATTTTAAATATCTCCTCCAAAAAAGGAAATACTATAACCGTCACCTTTCCATGTCTAGCATTATTCATTATTAAACATTTCATGATATTAGCTTCACCTATTAACATCATTAATTATCTGCAAACAACACATCAATTTTCCCAGAGTTTACAAAAATCAAGTGTATATTCTATTTCACATCACTTATTATCAATTAATCTCCACTTTGATGACAATTTGTTATCTGGACATAACCATCTCATTTACCAATATTTAATCTTAATAACATTCATAATGGCATTTTTACTTGTAATTTTTTGCTTCAACTTTTTTGCATCTATCGAAAGTAACTTCAGTGATTATTCTTAGGTTGCTGGCACCATTAAGATTTGTTTCATCACTTTCCTCCAGATGAAGCAGCTCCTCATAATAGTTACGAAAATCTTCAATCTGCTTTTTTAAATGCCATTTTTTTTTATTGCAAGATTCCTAAACTCACTACCTTTTCTCCAAACTTTTCACGCATTTTTTCATCCTTTCATTTTCTACATAATCATGCTTTTATTTATTTGTTTTAAATTTTTTTTTATTATATTCCAGACTATGGCATATAACGTTCACGCTTTATAACATTAAAAATAACAGTCATGTTTTCTTTGAAATGCAAGGAACTTTTCCCTTTAAATATTTCCTTTCTTTCTTTTGCTATCCATCTTTTGTCTCTAGACTGACCTCGAATACTCCATGACCTCATCCTGGAAGTTTTTAGATTTTCCATAACACATAGGTCTTTAAAAATTTCTACTATTAATCTAAAAGTAAATTTTATTATTAATTCACTCTTCCTTGGAATCCACATTCATGGCGAAAACCAGTAAAATATTAGCAAAATTAAAAGCTGAACTCAATCCAAAATACCTTATAAACTTGAGCTAAAATAAAGTAAAAAAAAAAAAAAGAAAGAAAAAAAAATGTATAGATCATTCAAATAATTACCCAGAAATGATTAAAAGTCTATATTATAATATCATACTTTAATCAAAATAAACCACCTAAAAAATTATAATGTATTTGGGATATATGATGGTAAAAACGGTACGTAAAGGGAACAAACAAAATGTATACTATTCCTATTTCAATAAAATTTTCAAAAGTTTATTAATTGGCTTTATGACCTGATTTAGATTTCGCAATAACATTACATCACGACTCAACACTATTGGAAAAAAACTTTTAACTTATTATTGTTATTTTTTTAATTCAATCAGATAACACACTGTTAGAACACTACAGAAATGAAAACAAACCTTAGGAATGATTTCCTTAGAATCTTCGCCCGTCTTGAGTAATGCTACAACTTTAATCAAGACAATTTTGTCCTCTTTATCGAATACAGTACGACGCAAAATCCTAACCGTTCTATAGTATTTATAACATGGAGCAGCAGTATTTGATTACGAATTTTTTTTTTTTTTTTTTTTTTTTGTGCGGTATGGGACAACAATAAAATAGTTTTCACATAGAAACAAATTGATAACGAGTACAAACAAGGTAACGTTAAATTGGGTATGACCTCCACTTTTGCAAGAAATAATTCGTTATTTAAAATGTATGATGATGTCATCAGGGTTAAAAGGTCGTTGAAACTTTTGCCCTTCTTCATTTTTATCCAACCTGCACAGATCTTTAGGACATCTTCTTTGCTTGTTGGAAACTGTACATATGAAGGCAGTTTTTCAAACGAAAGGATTCATTGAACTCGAGTACAAAGTTAAAAATTCTTGATAAAAACAGTTCGAAAATATTCAGAAAATGGGTTTTATAATGACTTCATCTTGTGAATTTTTTTTTTTTTTTTTTGCATAAGGAAGAATAATTTGACTGTTTCAAAAATTATGTCATGCTTAATACAGGATTATCAAATTTTATTTCTAACAGGAATAAGTAATGGTATTGACCTTCTTGAAAATTAAGCATTGGTCTTAAAGTTCAAAAACAGACACTTAAGTCTTTCAGTGTTAGAGGATGTGCACACCACTATAATTTTGAATAATGTTTTGATTGTGTTGTATTAGATATCTGTTGGTACGTCTGCCTGCCAATGGTTATCTGGTGGCAGAAAATCAGGTTTTTTTTCTCTCTTACATACTAAATGGAGTAACAGTAGAACAAGGCGAAGAGCTGTATAGACAACTTTGACAAGAAGTTAACAATAAGCTAGCTCTCATATGAGAGAATTACAGTCAGCAGTGAGCTGGGACACTATGAATTCTACAACAAACACAGAGAGGCATAGGCTTCTAGAATTTGTCAATAATGAAATGCTCCATCTGTGGGTCCATAAACTAACTACGGGAAGCAACATATTGTGGTAAAAACTGAAGAAAATTTCATATCCAGTTTTCCAGTAGGAAAAAAAATAATGACAAGGTTTACCACCAAATTGTTAGGTTTCAGTGATATATTCCACATCTAAAAGAAGGGGATATATATATATATATATATATATATATATATATATATATATATATATATATATATATATATATATATATATATATATATACTAGAGACCTAGTAGGTGGATGAAACTGA
>NC_090747.1:36175563-36185563 GCF_036898095.1 Palaemon carinicauda | reverse complement strand
ACCATGGAGGTGGAGAAGAAAGATAAGCAGAAGTCTGTCAAGATCTCCTGCGGATTCTTTGCCTTGACAAAAGGCCACCCATTTTCTCCAAGATGACTCATATTGCCTTCTAGTAGATTTGCACTTATATTCCTCAAGGAAGTCTATGCTGGCTTTCGAAATCCCGAAACGCTTTCTCAACGCTAGGGAGAGAAAATCATGAGCTGCAGGGTCCGGGTTTTCTGTAATGAAGCGCAGACAGTTGACTTCTGGACTCGCTGGGTCAGAACTGGATCTGGTAGCGGTACAAACTTCAGCTACAGTTCCAATGCCAGGAGGAACCACACGCTGTTCGGCCACTTGTGGGCCACTATTGCCGCTACCCCTTGAAGGATCTCAGTTTGTTGAGGACCCTCAACAGAAGGTTGTGAGGAGGGAACAGATAAATCTTGGACCATCTGTTCCAGTCGAGGGACATCGCGTCCACTGCTTCCGCTAAGGGGTCCTCGTACGGGGCACGTACAGGGGCAACTTCTTGTTGTCTTTCGTCGCAAAGAGGTCTATCTGCAGTTCTGGGACTGATTCAGAATGAAGGAGAATGATCCTGCGTCTAAGGACCATTCCGACTCTATCGGTGTGAACCTGGATAGAGCGTCCGCTGTCACATTGCGGACTCCTTGAAGGTGAACTGCCGACAGGTACCACTTCTTCTTTTCCGCCAATCGGAAGATGGCCAACATCACCTGGTTGAGAGGTGGTGACCTCGATCCTTGTCGATTCAAGTATCTCACAACTACCTCGCTGTCCATCACCAACCTTATGTGGATCGAGTGACGCGGGGAGACTTTCTTTAAGGTAAGGAGCACTGCCCTAGCTTCTAGAAAGTTTTATGTGAAAGGTCTTGAATAGCTAGGACCAAGTCCCCTGGACTTTTTTCCGATGAGAGTGACCTCCCCATCCCTCCTTCGAGGCGTCTGAGTGAATCGTCACCGACGGGGGAGGTGGCTGAAGAAGAACCGACTTCTTTAGATGTCTGGCTTGGGACCAAGGCCTGAGAAGAGTACTTAGCCGAAGCGGCTGGTCTTCTCAGATCTCTTCGCGCGTTTGATGCATAACTTCTCCAAACTCCGATTGCATCCTTTAGCTGTGCTCTTAGCACTGGGTCTGTCACCGAAGCAAACTGGAGAGAGCGCAGTACCCTCTCCTGCTCGCGTCTTGATATCCTTTCGGAATCTAGAAGTCTCTTGACAGAACCCGCTATCTCCTTCCTTTTCTTCGCCGGGATGGAGAAACGGTGTGACAAAAGGTCCCAGTGGATTCCCAGCCACTGGAACTTTTGAGATGGAGAAAGTCGAGACTTTTTTCTGTTGATCTTGAAGCCTAGGTACTCTAGGAACTGGATCACTTGACTGGAAGATTGCAAGCATTCTGTCTCGGATGCTGCCCACACCAACCAGTCGTCCAGGTAGGCTACTACCTGAATTCCCTTTAGGCGTAATTGTTTGAGAGCTACGCTCGCAAGCT
Organism: Palaemon carinicauda; assembly: GCF_036898095.1. Taxonomy (NCBI): domain Eukaryota; kingdom Metazoa; phylum Arthropoda; class Malacostraca; order Decapoda; family Palaemonidae; genus Palaemon; species Palaemon carinicauda. The sequence goes on along the minus strand of NC_090747.1, from coordinate 36,184,060 downwards.
TCGTAAAAATCCTTGGGGCTATGTTTAGCCCGAAATGGCATGGCTCCGAAGGCGTATAGTCTTCGTTGTAGCCTGAACCCTAGGTAGGGGGAGAGTCGATGGCTAATTGGAATGTGCCAATAGGTGTCTGACAAGTCTATAGAGACGGAATATGCCCTCTTGGGCAGTAAGGTCCTTATGTGTTGCAGTGTTAGCATTTTGAATTTGCAATTCACTATGAACTTGTTGAGTGGCGACAAGTCCGGAATGACTCTGAGCTTTTCCGAGTCTTTCTTGGGAACACAAAACAGCCTCCCTTAGAAATTGATGGGCTTCACCCTTCGGATCACCTTTTTTCTCCAACAGTTCTTGAACGTACTCCTCCATAACGGGGGTGGAGTGTTGGAAAAACCGAAGGCACGGGGGTGGAGTGCTGTACCAGCTCCCGCCCAGTCCATTCTTGAGTAGCTGTGGGCCCAGGGATCGAAGGTCCACCGATCCCGAAATTTCAGAAGTCTCCCTCCTACCGGTATCACCTCACTTGGACTGCCGTCCTGAGGTCTTGCCTTCCTGACCACGACCACCCCTGAATCCCCTTCCCCTTGAGGGGCGTCTAGACGAGCCTCTGGCTGCTCCTCTAGGCTTTGCTCGAAAGGAAGTAGACTGCCCTTCGAATGCTGGGGTGAATGCCGTGGACTGTGTCGACACGGCCTGGGGTACCCACTGAAAAGTGGTCGGGGTTTGTGCCACGATCTGGGGCACTGAGGGCAATGGCAATTGCAGTTGCTGTTGCTGTCTAACAGGCTTGGCTGGCCGAGACGGTAGCCTAGTCCTCATAGTCTTCCTCTTTGGTTGAGGACCCTCATCCGGGGAAGACTTTCTTTTGATAGCCAGGCCCCACTTCTGGAGAAGGTTTCTATTCTCCAAGGCGGCCTTATCAACAACTTCTTTGACCAAGTCGGTAGGGAAAAGGTCTTTTCCCCAAATTTTGGAGGAGATTAGTTTCCTTGGCTCGTGCCTCACCGTAGCCGAGGTAAACACGAACTCCCTACAACCTCTCCTTGCCTTGACGAAGCCATAAAGGTCCTTCGTCACTGTGGCCAGATGAGTCTTGGCCACTACCATGAACATTTCATGGACCTTGGGGTCACTTGCCATCGTCTCGAGAGTAGTCTGAAGAGACATTGAGGCAGTCAGTCTTTCTTTTGTATCGAACTCTCTTCGCAAAAGAAAGTCAGACAGCTTAGGGAGGTCCTCGCCGAACTGACGTCCGGCAATATCAGCCTCCAACTTTCCAACTGAGAACGTAAGATGGACGTCCTTCCAGTCTTTGTGGTCCATAGGCAGGGCCAGCGACAAGGGTTTACACTCCTCCAGGGAGGGGCAAGGCTTGCCGGCCTCGACTGCTTTTAGTACAGCCAGAAACCCTTTCTGTAAAATGGGGAAGGCTCTAGTAGGCGAGGACACAAAGGAAGGGAGCTTTCTGTTCAATGCGGCTACCTTTGAGTTAGAGAAGCCCCTCTCTTTCATCGAGGATGAAAGTAGAGCTTGAGCCTTAGCATGGTCCATCACTAAGACCTCCTTCGGCTCTGTCTCCTCCTTTGAAGCTGGTTCCTTCCTCAGCCGGACATAACAGTCCGGATATGATGCCTTGCTGGGCCAGAATTCCACCTCCTCCAGGGGAACTGAGCCCAGCTTATCCGAGATGACGATCTTTCCAGTCGTCATCGGCATGTGCTCAGCATACCTCCATGGGTTAGCATCTGAGCACAAGGGAAGGTCTTTCACATTGAGCTTTATCTGGGGCCCATGTGATTCTGCAAGGCACTGCATTCGCAGTTCCATTGCAGCCGCCTTCTCCTGATTCTCCTTCTGCATTTGTTAGATCATTCCAACAATAGAAGAGAGGGCCTGTCCCAGCTCTACTGGGAGACCGGCCGATGTTGAGGGAATAGGCTCCGGAATCTGAACCGGAGTAGCCGACACCTCGTTGACGTCTACCTCTACAACGTCTGGGGCTTGAACTTCATCCTGGGCTTCTGCCAGGAGGTCTTCCTCCAGACACTCGTCCACATCAGACATCCTGTCATCTAACTGGATGTCTTGCATCGCGACCGCGACTTCAGCATCCACCTGGATCTGAACTTAGGGGATCTCCTCTTGAGGCTGGGGAATCACTGCATCAGCTGATGCCTTAGGGAAAGGATACGCCCTCATCTTCTCACTTGGAAGATAAGGGCCAGAAGTGTTCTTTTGGAAGCCCCTTACCCAGGTACGAAGCTTCTTCCTAGCTATATCCCTTGATTCCTCCGTCAAAGGTCTCAGTAATCAGGTTAGTGCACACAGTACATACCTGAGGGTCCCAATACCGGAGATCATCCTTGGAGACAGCGTATGCTGCGTGTCTCCTACAAAACTCATGTCCGCAGAGGTTCTTGCTGCGGACGTTGCAGAAAGCACTTCCGCACTTCGGAGTGTCCTTCTGTAAAGAGAAGAAATTTCCATGAGTATCAAGTGAACTATGTATCACTGGATATGCATAGTATAGCATAACAATTCAGAAAGGAAAGACACACACTTGTGTTTCCCTCACAACCCATTGCTGCAGCCTTCCAGATAATAAAATCAAATGGTTAATCTCTTCTAGAGTAACCAATGCAAAGTTTCCAGAGGAAACAGGTGGAGCTCACACCTAAGCAATGATTTTAAAACCTGGATAATAGACAGGAAAGAACTCACTTTCCTATCTGTAGGGCAACAGCAAAGGACTGTGCAAGAAAACACAAAAGTGTTAGAACACACAGTGCTGTACCAACACCCTTACCATAGTTTTCTTCTTACTGTATATGATATACTGAAGAATACTAGTACAGTATAGGGGGCACACACCATAACTAGCTTTAAAGTATACTACTTAACAGCTATAAGGCGGCAGCACTCTGGTTCAAATGCATGTGCCGGCCGGCAACAGCCAATGTCGGCCGGCAATGGCTGCCGGCCGGCAACTACACAAGGTAGTACCCAGCTGCCGGCCACACTCTTGGTGACCGGCAGACAAGGGCTGACATAAGCCTGCCGGCAAAGGTACAAGACCGATGCCAGCCGGCAGCAAAGGAACCAGAGGACTACACCTGCCCGGCTGCCGGCCTATGAGGCCGGCAGCCGGGTCGGGTACAGCACTAGAAGAAAAATAGAATGGATGCCGGGATAAGAGTGTACACTACCTCCAAGCCCGGCAATCCGAAAGAGTGCATATAAGGAAGGGGAGAATCTAATTCAGGCTTCCTGATCAATGCCGTCTGGCTCTACAGGCAGGCATGGAAGAGGGACCAAGGGAGGTCCGGGCAGCACTAAAAAATATAAGACCCTTGCCGGCCGGCAGCTCTGCCGGCCGGCAAGGGGCTGAGTCAATTCCACATCCTAACCTATACTAGGTCCAGATGTAGAACGACGAACAGTACAGTAATGGCTAGGCCATTACGGAGATAGAGGGGGAAGGGACAAGAGGGTCCTACCAACCTTGCTTTAGTGACGGATCACCCGCAGCCAAGAAACTTATCTTAGCCTAAGGGAGATCTAAGGGGGAAGGCCAGCAATACTTGCCAGCTCACAGAGCACCAAAGCAAGGAAGGTGTTGCTACTCCCAGGGAAAGAAACTTATCTTCCCCCGAGAACAGCAACAAGGACTAGTCTGGTAGATCACAAAAGAAGGAATCATATCCACAGAAACCTTCGGTAGTGACCTAAGGAGGCTAAGCCCCCTTTGTCTGTGTCAGGCCAGCGAGGGAGACTCTGCCCCAAGCCAGACAAACACAGACTCAGACTAAAAAACTCTGTTGTTCTGTCCCTCACTGAACCATACTACATGAACAGGAAGGTACAGTAACACCCCAGTATAGTTTTATCGAAAATAAATTCGGAAAAAACCACTTAGGGATAAGCCCAAGGCTTAAACAGAGGGAAAGGGATTGCATACCTTCTCCGAAGAAAAGAAAGCAACCGGGGAGTATGATAAAGTATACTAAGGCTCCATAAGCAACTTAGCCTAGTCACCAAGAGAATCGATTACCTAAATCACCGAAACTCACTCGTATACTATCTTGGAAATATTCCACACAGTCTTAAATGTATAAAACATAGCCTAAAGCTTCAATAAAATTTTTATTACACTCGGAAAAACCAAAATCATGCATGAAGTACTAGGAACAAACGACTAGGCTACATGGCCTAGCGTAGGCCAGAATGGGGAATACTTCGCCAAGATAATACTAAGCACGAAAGGAAATCCTATGTAATGCTAAATAGCTAAAATTTATTAAAGCAAAACAACCGGGAATGTCGCTCTGACTAACTAAACTTATACCTGCTAAAGAAGGTGATAAATGCAGGAGTTGATGGGAGAAGGACAAGAGGAAGGCCTATGTTTAGGTGAGTGAAAAAAGCTCTGGGTGATAGGAGGATAGATGTAAAAGAGGCCAGAGAGCGTGCTAGAAATAGGAATGAATGGCAAGCGATTGTGACTCAGTTCCGGTAGGCCCTACTGCTTTCTCTAGTTGACTTGGATGACAGCAGAGGTTGCAGAATTAGGGGATTCAGTGTTATGAAGCTTCATCTGTGGTGGATAATGGGGGAGGGTGGGCTGCGACATCCTAGCAGTACCAGCCGAGCTCGGTTGAGTCCCTCATCAGGCTGGGAGCAGAGTAAGGAGGAAAGGTTCTTTTTTTTTTTTTTTTTTTTTTGATGTCGGCTACCCCCAAAAATTGGGGAAGCGCCCCAGTATATATATATATATATATATATATATATATATATATATATATATATATATATATATATATATATATATGTGTGTGTGTGTGTGTGTATACATAAAAATTTATATATATATATATATATATATATATATATATATATATATATATATATATATATATATATATATATGTGTGTGTGTTACAGTCAATCTCTAAATCCAGACCATTTGTAAAGTGACTGATTATTTCAGGTAATTTGTGAACTGCCTAGTTCACCCAGTCATTTTATAAATCAGCTGAAAATCGCAGACAATTTACAAAGTGACTAAAATTTTGATATATTTTCTTGGCATAATGACTGAAATGATCCCGCTATGGATCACAACTCTCCGACCCTGCCCGGCCGAGGAACGTGTGTGTGTGTGTGTGTGTTCTAAAATGCGACTTTTTTATTATTATATAATTTTTTATTCTTACAATTTAAACTAGAGTGGCACCGACTATTGCCCTTGTGACCTTTTTTGTAACATTTACAGTGATTTGTTTGACACTGTTTCTTGCCTGCAGTACAGTTGCACTTAGCATAACCTTGACCACCAAACCTAGATGATTGCTGTACTGCCTGATGAAGTCCATTTCCTTGTCTGCACTTACTTCATCAATACTATACAGTTGATGGCTGCAGATATCAAATTGGCTCCTACTATAGCGCCCCTTAAGTATCCCATCTCTTACGCCTATTCGATACATGTCATTTTCGTCACGATCTAGGATAACACCGATAATATTTCGTGGATCACCTTTCCCTCGATCAACTAACGGGATGGAAATTGTCACGTTATCTCCTGGATCACCTGGGACGTGTTCTAAACGACTACGTTTGACCATGTGCTCAGCTTGAGCTAACTGACCAGCTGATGCTCTGGACCGTTGAAGTGCTATGTCTTCTTGGAGCTGATGAAGTCTTCCTTGAGGATTCTGGCCACAGGTTGGACTGACTGGATAGGCAGAACCCTCTGCTGAGCCATCTGAATAAAGGAAAATAAAGAATAAATGCAGTTACTTTTCTTTCCTTAATAACAAAAGAACACTTAATTAATGGAGATTGACTTGCCATGTGGTTTGGAATTTAACTAAATTAGTATAATATTTACATTTTACAACCAAAGATTTTTTTTATAGAGCAGAGCTCTCTGATGAACCATCTGAATAAACAAAAACAAAGAATTAATGCAGTTACTTTTCTTTCCTTAATAACAAAATAAAAAGAAATAATTAATGGGGATAGACTTGTCATGTAGTTTGAAATTTAACCAAATTATTTTCAGTTACATTTTATAACGGTATTTTTTTCCATCTGTACCTGGCTGACCGAAGTCCTCTGGCGGGTCATTTGGAGGAGCAGAGCTCTCTGATGATCCATCTGAATAAACGAAAATAAAAAATTAATGCAGTTACCTTTCTTTCCTTAATTATCTATTTATTTATTTATTTAGTTTTTGCATCTCTACCTGGCTGAGCAAACTCCTCAGTCGAGTCATTTGGAGGAGCAGAACATTCAGGTGAATCACAGGATCATTCAGTCATTATGCCAAGAAAATCTATCAAAGTTTTAGTAACTTTGTAAATTGTCTGCGATTTTTCAGCTGATTTATAAAATGACTGGGTGAACTAGCAGTTCACAATATATATATATATATATATACTTATACATATATATATCTAATTATATATATGATGTATATATATATATATATATATATATATATATATATATATATATATATATATATATATATATATATATATATATATACATATATATATATATATATATATATATATATATATATATATATATATATATATATATGTATATATATATATATATATATATATATATATATATATATATATATATATATATATATATATATATGTATATATACACACATACATGCAGTGAGATTTGATTCAATTCTTCCTGTTTATTCTTTCCTATATCACTTATACTTGCAGAGACAATTTGCTTGTGGAAATGTCCCCTGTCATACTAGAGATGGAGATTACATTTTTATGGAAACCAGTTTTCCTGATTAGAACTAAGTGAATATATTATAAGTTGGTTTCTGACTGAAATGTCGCTTCGCCTTGATTTCCGAGAAAGTGAAATGCATCTCTTCTTCTAATTTTTCTCAAGAATTGCGTTGATATCAAGGAAAATGCTCTTTTCCTCTTGCTATTTTTGGATGTGAAAGAATATGTTCGGATAATTTTACTCTTGAGATTGATAATACTATTCCGAAGAGATTTCATGTTTCAGATTGATTGATATTTGTCTTTATACAATGATTTTTACCTTAATTTCTGAACGAGATAAATGACTTTATTAAAAAGGAAAACATTTGAAAAATTTTATCTATAAAACTGAATGTAAATAATTTTCCATATACATTATAACATTTAAGTTTTCATGACGACCCGAATGACACTTTTTTCCTTTCTTCAGTTATTTGATATTATTTTGATTTTCTTTCACCTTATTAAAGTATTAATCTTGAATAAAAGGATATTCAAATTTCATATATTTCAGGACAAACCTTTAAATAGAAGAGAGAGAGAGAGAGAGAGAGAGAGAGAGAGAGAGAGAGAGAGAGAGAGAGAGAGAGAGAGAGAGGGGGGGTAGAATACTGACTGTATACTTATAAACGTATCATGTGTATGCCTTTACTGGGGAATATGAATAATGGGAAGTAATGCGTTCTTCTAAAGGACCCAAGTTATTATTAGGACCCGGAACCCATTCCAATGAGTTGGCCTATTGGTCACAGAAGTGTTAACATCCTCTTGGCCAGGAAAACAAATTGGCATACGGGAGTCAATTTATGTTTCCGACACTGATGAAGAAATTGCATTGACGCGATTATTATTTTTTTTTTTCTTAAAAAGGAGTGCAGTGAGGGTCAAGACATCGTGATCCATGAGAACAGAAAACAAAGATGACTGGTAACTGATTCATTAAGGTTGAGATCAGCAACTACATTCAAAATTATGTAAAGTTTAATAATAATAATAATAATAATAATAATAATAATAATAATAATAATAATAATAATAATACACAAACGCTGCAAAAAAAAAAATTCTATAAAATCAATAGCAATAATAAGATTAACAAGAATAATAATAGTACAGGTACGTTTTGCATGCAGCGATTTTTGCGATCATCGCTCGGAGATGATCGCCCAGCGATTATCGCTGAGCACAAATTAAATTTTTTCCTATGGGACTGTTTTGCAACGAGCGATTATCGCTACAGTCGCGAGTGATCATCGCTAGCTCCAAACAGTCGCTCGTAGCAAAACAGCCTTATAGGAATAAATTAAATTAGTGCTTAGCGATCGTCGCTGAGCGATGATCGCAACCATCGCTGCATGCGAAACGTACCTTAAGACCCCCTGAAACCTTTTTTTTTTCTTTCCTGACTATTATTACACATGTTGGCACGATTTCTCTCCTAAAGGTACGCTTTGCATGTAGCAATTGTTGCGATCATCGCTGAGCACTAATTACATTCATTCTTAAGGGGCTGTTTTGCAACGTGCGATTATTTGGACCCAGCGATGATCGATCGCGACTATAGCGATAATCGCTCTTATCAAAACATGCCCGATAGGAAGAAATTTAGTTAGTGCTCAGTGATGATCGCCACAATCGCTGCATGCAAAACGTGCCTTTAGAGAGAGAGAGAGAGAGAGAGAGAG
>NC_090747.1:36147502-36160063 GCF_036898095.1 Palaemon carinicauda | reverse complement strand
AGAGAGAGGTGGGGGAGTAGAATTAAAGATAAAAAATAATGGGTTCCATTAGTATTAAGACTCATAAATTACCAAAGGATTTGATTCTTTCATGTTGGAACCTATAGATTGTTATATCACTGACCACTAGTAATCTAACTTGTGGAATGTCTTTGTGCCTATAAAACTGAAGGTTTATTGTTATGATAAACTCCAGAGTAAACGAAACTATCTTTTACACTCGTAAATGTTCTACCACTAAGATCATATTCAAGTACAATAGAGTTGCTACGAGCAAAAACGGATCCTTCTGTTTACATACTTAGGTCAACGAGTGTTCCAAAAATGTAATTTTATAAAACGTTGGTTTTTCATTATATACAATTATTTGAATATATATATATATATATATATATATATATATATATATATATATATATATATATAATATATATATATATATATACTGTATAATATATATATATATATATATATATATATATATATATATATATACATATATATATATATATATATATATATGTGTGTGTATATATATATAATATATATATATATATATATATATATATATATATATATATATATATATATATATATATATATATATATATATATATATATATATAGACGTTATACGAGAGAGAGAGAGAGAGAGAGAGAGAGAGAGAGAGAGAGAGAGAGAGAGAGAGATCATAAAATCCAGCATAAAAAAATTCAAATAGAACACATCAATTTCTTTGATATACCTAAATTTGTCTTTTCTTATATTCCCCCAATTAGTCTATGTTAAGAATAACTGAATTTTATCAATATATTTGGTCTTGGTAGGGGGAGAGAATAATTGCCAAATGCAAATTGTAGTGTAATCAGAATTTCCACTTGTTCCATCATATATATTAACGAAAATGATATGATATCAGTATGAAGTATTGTATACACTATGAGTGACTTTTTTTATAAAACGTGAATGCGCTTTATTGTCTGTGATAATTCCACACTTGTTGATTTTCATCTTTTTGCTAATGCCAAACAAATCATAAGCCAAAAATAAATATCTACAAAGTTGCAATTATGTAGAGAGAGAGAGAGAGAGAGAGAGAGAGAGAGAGAGAGAGAGAGAGAGGAGAGAGAGAGAGAGAGAGAATTCTAATTGGTCATCAAATATAAATTACCACAGTTCACCTAAGTTATGACCAAATTAGCTTTCAATCAGTCTAATGAAATATACTGTAGAGAGAGAGAGAGAGAGAGAGAGAGGAGAGAGACGAGAGAGAGAGAGAGAGAGAGAGAGAGAGAGGAGAGAGAGAGAGAGAATGTTCTAATTTGTCATCGGATATGATTTACCCCCTGTTGACCTAAGTTATGACATAATTAGCTTTCAATCAGGCTAATGAATGGGCTGTAGAGAGAGAGAGAGAGAGAGAGAGAGAGAGAGAGAGAGAGAGAGAGAGAGATTTGCAAGGAGTTACTAGAATTTTTGCAGACTCAAAGAGTTTTTAGTCTACCTGTGGTTTCATTTGCTATTTGGCAGAGCGATTTTGTTTAAGCATTTGGAGAGTTCTTATGATCTTGTCTAATTTATTCATGAACTCGTTTACCGTGTAACTATTTACTACATCCTCTGGAAATGTGTTCCAAGTTTTTGCTATTTTGTATGGAAAGAAATTGCCACATTGAGTGGTGGCGTATCTTTTCAATTCTATTTTGATCCATATAAATTAGTAGATTGAATAAGTCCAAACGTTCCATCCTCTGTCTATATTCAAATGGCCTTAGTGTCGGGACTATTATAGTTGCCCTAGCTTGTACTGCTCTAAGTCTATCTAAATCCTTCAGAGTTCTTGGAGCCCAGAATTGGGCTCCGTAATCCAAATGACGTCTTAATAGTGATGTATAATATTTCAATATAGTGTCTTTGTTCCTGTATTTCAATTATCTCTTTATGTAACCTATTAGCTTGTGTGCATTCTTTTCAACTTTTATGCTCTGTTTGGTGAATTTCAAATCCTTGCTGATAATGATACAGAGATCTTCCTCCTGATCCACACTTTCTATTCCATAACCCAACAGTGAGTAATCTGATTATGGGTAAAGTATTTCTATGCAGTATACATTTAGCCCTTTTTTCTTTATATATTTCTATAAAGAAGTCCGATTGTGTATCTCTGATTCCTGTTTCGTCGTATTCTAAATAATTCTTGGTGTATTTCTTCAGTTATATCCAGTTACTACGTCTCGAGTCTAACTTTTTTTATATTTTCCCTTCTTCTGGATTAGGAATATTTACCTGAAACCTAAAAATCTTTTGGTAAATTTTGACAATATTTTTGCCTACTGAAAAACTGGATACGAAATTTTCTTCTGTTGTTAGCACCATATCTAATATGTTTCTTCCCTTAGTTGATTTATCGACTCAACGATGGAGAAATTCATTGCTGATAATATCAGTAGCCTATGCCCCTCTGTGTTCTATGTTGATTTAGATTTTTCCAGTTTACTGCTGCATTGAAGTCTCCCATTAAGACAGCTAGCTTATTGTTAACTCCTTGTCCATGTTGTCTATACAGTGCTTCGTCTTGTTCTAGTGTTTGATGTTGTGGTCTGTATATTACTAATATGAACATATTTTTCCTTAAAGAGTTAATATTTTCACCTGTCACTTAACATTCGCTTTCCAATTTAATTTCTATGGGATTTTAAGTGATTTTGAAAATAGAGTTTTACCTCTCCATGTTTTTTGATAGGGCGATCCTTCTTGAAAAGCTTGGAACAGGGGATTTCCAGTTCTCCGAAAAAAATCCTTTGTTTTTTCATGAATTCAGGTCTCCGTAAGGACTATGACATGTAGTTCCTCACGAGTTGGTTTTGATTTTTTTCTATCTGACTGAGCACTGAATTGTGCCACTCTGAGGACATTTTCCTAAATTTTTTCACTTCCTCTGTGGCTTTGCTAGTTTCTCTATATTACTAGAGTTTTAGCTTTACTGTATTATCCAAGTTATCTACCAAATTTCCTCCATTTGTTGCTGAGGATTTTCTAAGGGTCTAGTTTGTTCGTGGTCTACTGTGTTTAAGTAATTGTACAGGCTGAAAATAGTTTGGTTCCTTATACTCTCTCGCCTTCTTCAAAAAGGTGCATTCCATCTCTTTTGTATAATTTTCTCTTACCGTAGAAAGTGCCCTGAAGATCTATACATTTTACTTTCTTTTTTTTTGGCATGTTGAATTCAGCCTTTCGGTTATTCCCATGGCCTTACTTAGGGCAAAGTCGCTGACATTGAGTCTTGGGACAATACCTATAACTATATTTCTTTTGTCTTGTTTCTAGCAGTTTCAAGTTTTTCTAGCCGTTTAACCAACGGTTTTGTTTGGCCAGCAGTATCCTTTCTTAGGAAAATGTCATTTCCATTTATCAGATCAATAATAGTGTTCATTTTGTTCTCTGTTGTAGCTTTACTAACTACGTCTACTTTCTGTGCGTTGGCAGCTGGGTAGAATCAGACCTTTCTTCTATCTTATGGGGTATGAAGTTGAATCCTAACAAAACTCAAAGTATGATTGTAAGTAGGGCAAGGACAGTGGTCCCTCAACATCCGTTTTTCAGTATTAATAATTTTTCTTTAACTTTGGATGGCTCTTTTAAAATTTTATGTGTGATTCTCGACAAAAAATTTACTTTTGAGAAACACATTAGGTCTGTGTTTTCTTTAATTGCACCCAAAAAATTGGCTTATTGAGAAAGTCTTTCAAGACTTTCGGTGATCAATCTATTCTGAAGAAGTGTTTTAACTATTTCCTTCTACCTTTTTTTTGAGTATTGTTCTCCTTTGTGGTCTTCAGCTGCTGATTCTCATCCTAATTTGTTGGACAGAAACTTACGGTCTATTAAATCTCTTATTTCTGATCTAGATATTAATCTTTGGCACCTTCGTTCAATTAGTTCACAACTCTGACCATCCTTTACATTCAGATCTCCCTGGACAATTTTATCCTGTTCTTAATACTAGGCAGGCGGTTAATTTTAATAGCCAGGCCTTCTCCATCATTAGGCTCAATATTACACTGTATTCTAGAAGTTTTATTCCAGCCTTGACTAAGTTGTGGAATGATTTTCCTAATTAGGTAGTTGAATCAGAAGAACTTCAAAAGTTTAAAGTTGCAGCAAATGTTTTATGTTGAACACGCTCACACAAGTCTTTTTATAGTTTATATATAACATATCTATTTTGACGTTGTTACTGTTTGTAAAACGATTTATTTTTAATTTGTCCTTATCTCATCATTTATTTACTTCCTTATCTCCTCTTCTCACTGGGCTATTTTTCCCTGTTGGAGCCCTTGGGCTTATATCATTCTGATTTTCCTTCTGGGGTTGTAGCTTGGCTAATAATAATAATAATAATAATAATAATAATAATAAAAATAATAATAATAATAATAATAATAATAATAATAACTTCTAAAAACAGGATACTGTTTTTTTTCTTCAACTTAATAGTAAAATTTATATATGGTACCAATGAAATGCCTTCGGTTTGATTTTCCCAAACTGTTTGGCACCGTCATGTTTGGTATTCTAATGCAAATGTTTAATGATTCATGTTGCTATAATGAATCTAGTTTCCTAAAGCTTCATCAATTTGTTAGATAAAATAGGGGACAAAGGATTACCCATATCCTTGTCAAAAACTGGCTCATCGTAATATTCATAAAACCTAAACTGATACATCTTAATACACAAATAAATAAGTGCTATAACAGTACAAGTTATAATGGTAACCTATATGGATCCGGTACACTAGACCGGAAATCCAAAAAATCATCAACAGACCCCTTCATAGATAATGATTTACACACATTCAAACATATACATATATATATATATATATATATATATATATATATATATATATATATATATATATATATATATATATATATATATATATATATATACAGTATATATATATATATATATATATATATATATATATATATATATATATATATATATATATATATATATATATATATATATATATATATATATATATATATATATATATATATATATATATATATATATATATATATATATATATATATATATATATATATATATATATATATATATATATATATATATATATATATATATATGGGCTAGAGTGATAGAAATTACAGATTTAGGTGTTAATGTTTCATTCTTCAAGAAAATATATTGATATTACCAATTGGTAAAAACCAACCTTTTCCTTTTTGCAATTTTTAGCTCACTAAATGTTGGAGGACTTGACATCGATATAAAAAATATGAAATTTATCAGAACAGATCCTATTAATCAGGACATAGCTTTAAATAGAAAAATAACGAACAATTTATAAATAATTGCTAGTTCCCACATAATTACGGTTAACGCGCACTTTCCTGATCACAAAATCTCCCATAACTTAAATTAATACGTGGTTCCTGTGGCTATAGCGGAAGAAGGGGATTTCAAAGACTTTCTTACGTGATTTTGCTTCAAAAACTTCAGGAAACTCTCATTTATGATTCCGTTAGATGATATCTATGCAACTACCCTGATGAGTGCTCCTTCCAAAAGTCCTTTCATTCATAAACTATTATTTGACCCTTTTGAATAATTTAACCTTGGTGCTTAATCTAAAATGGATATTAGGATATTAGCCTTTCTTACACAATTAACTGAAACATTCCAAGGAGGTGTAACAAATATTAAGCATGGCAAAACACTAGGAAGATATAATTTTCTCAGTTCCAGAGGATTTCATCAACTTATTATACTCCATTGTATTTATGTTCTTTTCAGAATTGTGTCGGTAGATATTTGATTATCAATTTACTTTGAAAACTATAACGATGACGCAATGTACATTCAGCAATATTTAAGACAGTTAACAAACTAAAAATCATAAATCAATTGGCACTCAGCGTTACATGTTGATATGAAATTTAACTGGTTAATACCTTACTGAATATATTTGTTATTAAAGATAAAAATTATTCATTTCTGCATTTAAACGAAATCATTAAGGTCGTATGAAGTTATACTGCTTTATATATATATATATATATATATATATATATATATATATATATATATATATATATATATATATATATATATATATATATATAGGCTATATATAATTGGGCTCAAGCCATGTCGTCGTGATGGAAGTTCTTTAAAGTAGCTTCCTAAGGGATATATGTACTACATTGATATTCCCAGAGAATTTACCTTTAGATATCCAGAATTCTAACTTCTGGCGCGAATATCCTTAAAATTTCTCCAAAGGATATCGCATAATATCAGCGGACGCATTCTTGACACGCCTCCATAGCAATATGCACCCCAAACAGCGTTTTTGCTTCGAGGAGGATGTGGCAAAAGGGAGCTGTCGTAACACTATTGGGAATACATTCCCACGACGGCAGGCATTCCTTTTTTTGTAGCGATCTCTCTCGGTGATATTTCCTGGTGATTTAACTTTTCGATCATTTTACAGGATTATTATTATGCTTCCCTCATCTTCTTCCGCCTCTGGAAAGTTGAGTATCGGGTCTTTACTATGAGTATATCTTAGCTCCTGTTTCACAATGAAATTAGAGTATTTTATTGTGTTTATGAGCTAGGCCAGTTACTGGAGGCGCCATGGCACCGTCGTTCGTTTGGCATGAGTTATTTAGATAGCAGAACGACTTCCAGTTTTTAATAGCTTTATTTAATTATTTTAATTATTTAGCTATTTAGGCAATTATTCTTGTAAAGTTTCGATAATGTGCATAATTTTTGTTTCCCCCTTTTCTCTGTCGATCGTATAGTTAGAGTTTCGGTGATTTAGGTAACCGAGATCTCGTATAGCTTAGGTAACCTTACCTAGACGTTTTACTACACGTTTAGACTTTTCCCGGTTACCCTCGAGTATTGTTTTCATTCAGTGGAGACTGATACCTCCTAGAATGTTATGAAACATTACACGTCTCTTCGGAGACTTAAGGGTAATCTCTTTCCCTCTGAGTGTAGCCTCAGGCTACAACCCTAATAGCTGTGCCTTGAATTATATTCAGACATGGTTAACTTAGGGTTTGTCCTGCCTCTTCCCTTAACCGTTGGTTGTGATATACCATCAGTTTTTGGGATTTAGTCAAAATCTCAGAGTATTTAGTCTTATGTCGGCAACCTGTCAGCAGGGCGAAGGGGTTGTAGGATACCATCATTCCCCTGCCGGCCAGGTGGCCGTCAATGGAGGTTAGCCCTCATTAGCCGTACTTGAAGTTATGATAGGATACCATCTTCTCCTTGCGACTAAAAGACTAGTCCTATGCCACAGTACTCTGGGCTGAAGAGTAATTTTCTTTAGTCTAGGATACGGGGCACTGGAACTCTGTTTCTTCTTTGTTGAGAGGAGGCGGCAGTGCCGCCATCCCCTTAACTGTGTTGGCAATCTCTGGGATGGAGAACTGAGTCTCTCCTGTTCCCTGGGATTCTGCCGATACCGAAACAGAGTTTCTTTTACAGGTGGTAGGACTGTAAATTTTTGCCAGTTCCTTTCACACTCGTTACAGGACACTGTTCCCTACCCCTCTGTTTGCTTTTGATGGCTGAGCCATTTTCTTTCTTTAGGCCGGCATCTTGCAACCTTACCATTGCTGGTAGGTTGCCGGAGCCAGCCAGACTCCCTCTCTAGTCATGTCTTTGGCTGACGGCAGAGCATACTGCCGCCAACCACATCATCCGTCGGCAATTGCCGGCCTAGCCGGCAACTGCTAGGCCAGCCGGCAGCCAAGATGGCTGCCAGCGACCATGATGGCCGTGAGAGGGAAGTCCCTTCTGTTCCCAAGGTTCTTCAATCCTCCCTTGAGCTTGCCACAGGTCCTGTTGCCGGGGTACTGCCAGCCAGGCCGGCACAGATAGTGCTGACTCAGTTGGCAGCACGCCGACTGTACTGGTACTGGTGGACTTGCCGGTCGGCAGTGTATCGGCGGTACCTTGTTGGCAATAGTACTGTAGCTGCATGGAAGCCTGAATGGTACATTCTCCCCTTCTATTAGAAATTTTTTTCTGTAAAAAGTCAGTCAAATTAGACGTTTATATCCTTAATTACTGTATACATTCAAAGTAAGGAGTAGCCTTTTTTCCATGCTATCTCTCTCTCTCTCTCTCTAGCTAGCATGCCGGGTATGCCGGCAAGACCTAGCTATGCCGGCTACATGCCGGCTGAACTACTGTATATTTTATACAGGTCGCCACTATATCTGCATTATAGAATATACTGCAGATAGAAAACTACTATATAGTTTATACTAGTAGTTATTTCTAATATATTTTGGATATCCAACACAGGCATTTGCTGAGCCCAATCCTATATTGAATGAATATGATTTCTTCAATATCTCGATTAGAAATCAGTATTACGATTACCCTGCAATATTAAACACTTCAAGGAAGGAGTAATAGACTCCTAACCCTTAAAGGGTGGTGCCTTTTTCCTTGAGTCTCCCTGATCAGGAAACTCTATATTTTATTATAGTAGGAAGACTATAGCAAATAGGCTGAGTGGGTTATACAAATATATGTCGTTATTTTCCTAGTCCAGCTGGCTTCATGCTAGATGGACCATACTGTCATAGGCTACTATGAAGGCAGCATAATGACTAGACTACAATACATGATGTACAGTAGCCAGTAAATTGCAATATAGACTTACTGCAACTAGAAAACTACAGTACCATGATACAGTAGTATTTTCTGACATACCTTCTGCTGGTACCGTTCATATACTGAATAGTTTTCTTCAATATTCTGATCGAGAATCAGTCATCCTGACCCCAAAGTATTAACATTATTTTGGGACAGTGATTTTATACTTCTCTACCCCTATGGGTAAGAGTCCTTCTACTTGGAGTTACTCTATAGAGAAATCTCCATGTAGTTAATACTGAGGGGGGGCAACAGCATTTGCTCACAGGGGTACACAAGTATGTATCTCCTACTATCCCTTTATAGCTTACTATCCTAAGCTATTCTGTTGTAGATGACCTTTGCATGTTGATTATCAGGGAGATAATCCATTGTATACTCATTTACTTTTTCTTTCTTTACAGGAGGAACACCAGATACCTTGTGCTGCATTCCTCTGCAAGGCCAAGAGTAAGTATTTTTACGGTCATAATACTTGAAGGTTTCATGCCCCCTGCAATATTATTTCCGGCTCCCTACATTATTGGAACCCACAGGTTTGCAATATATGTCAGACATTAATGTCCGAAGTTTTTGAAAATCCCAAGTCTACAGAGACTAGGGATAGAGCTCAATATAAATTACGCAACTGGGTGGGAGGCTTTCAAAAGATCTCTCCGAGACCTTTCCTACCTAATGATGGGATGCGTAAGGTACTATTTCCGGAAGCAAGTGAGGAAACAGTAGTGCCTCAGGAGCTAAGTAAATCCCCTGACAGCCAGAAAACCTTTGGGATTAAGGGCAAGTAATGCCCCAAGGTAGAAGAGGAAAATGTTGCGTCGGAAGTTCCTCCGCCTGTGCCAGCTTTAGAGCCATCGATGTCGACATCTACGTCTTCTACCCCTGATTTGGATAATGTGGTACAATTATGTATCCAACTGAAGATTCAAATAGAGAGCTTTCGTAAACAAAACGAAAAGCAGGAAGTAAAACGCAAGATAGATCCTCGTAAAATTTCTCTTGTTGCTTCCCAGGGGTCAGTCAAACGACCCATGAATCAAGACCTACCAACATGCTCCATAACCAATCCCTGGAGGTTCGCGGAGCAGATGCCGATTTTGAATGGCAATCTCTGCATCTCAGAGAAAATAGGTGCTGTTCCTTTGGACAAAATTAAATTTTGGCCAAGCTTTGATGCTTTCCCTAATTGTTGGGTTCGACTGAAGTACGAACCAAAGTCAAGAAAAGGAACGGAACCAAAGGAGGTCTTGATTCTTGACCATGGTAAGGCACAGACTGTCCTTTCAGGTAGTCTAAGAAAGACAGGTTATTCAGAGTCGAAGGTATTCTCAGTGAATAACGGATACCCTTCCTTTCTTGCTCCTACTTCACTCTCATTCCCCTTTATGGGGAAGGCATTTACTTCTCTTGCCTCCTATCTAGAATTCATGTTACAGAGAGTAACATTCATCCTAAGGGAGATACGTGTCGGACTCACAGTTCTAAGTATCTTCAAAGGATTGACGAACTTAGTCACGTCAAATTCAAGCCTAGAAATAGTTCAGGTATTAATATACCTGATCAAGAGGCTTGAGTGGGCAACGCCTGAAGTGTCCGGGTAATGGGCATTCAAGAGATGACCCGGTTCCTGGGACATCACCGATGCAAGATAGGCTTTTAGAAGTCTGGACTTTCTCCAGCTCAGGGGTTTCGATGTTTAAAAAACCATCGAAGCCCTCAGTCACATCAACTCTCCTCCGCTTTGAAAATATAAAAGAAGCTTGTGAGGTCTGTCAAGAGACTCAGGTATTAAGTCAGAATACCAAAACGCCAACAGAAAAAAGCGTTAAACTTTCCCCACTTCGCTATAGTGACAGACATGGTGCTAAGGGCACACCGGAAAGATGCGTTAAGAGCTTGGAGAAAACACGCATCAAACGCTTGAAGAGATAAAAAGAGACTGAGAACGGTCCCTCTTTAATCGCTTCTCTAACAGAAATTAGAGCACGAAAGTCCCAAGACTATGCTGGTCCTTTCATGGGTGGGGAAGCCCCTCCACACAGATCAGGCTCCCTACGACTGATCTAGGACACCGAAGCAATAATAAGACGTCACATTCTAACGTCTCATTCAGCACCTACCCGCAGTTCATTTACAACTGATCCAAGATGTGACGGTTGATACTCTATTTCGATACAAACCGATAGAGTTGGAATGGTCCATGGGCGCAGAAATATTCCCTCCCAGATGGGAACAAGTCCCAGAACTGCAAATCGACCTCTTCATCACGAGCGTCTTCAAGCAACTACCTCGCTATATAGCCCCATACGAGGATCCTCTAGTGGGGCTGATAAACTAGATGAGGCTGGTCCTAGCTCTGACCCTAGGTATATTTCCGAAGATTCAGAAATTAACTAGCTTCGTTTTATCACAGAGAACCCAAACCCTTCATTTCATGATTTTCTCGCTCTAGCGGTTAGAAAAAGGTTTGGGATCTCCTAGAAGAATACAAGGCCAAGTCAACTAGAAGACAATATGTGTCTTCCTGGAAAAAGTGGGTTGCGTTTGTCAAAGCAAAAGCACCGAAAGAAATTTAAATGAACTTCTGTCTGTCCTTCTTTGTCCACCTTCATAGCCAAGGTCTGGCGGCCAATACGATAAATACCTGCAAGTCAGCCTTGACTAGGCCTCTCCTATATGCCTTTCAAGTGGATCTGGCAAATGAAATCTTTAATAAGATTCCGAAGGCATGTGCTATGCTTAAGCTCGTGGTACCACCAAAGCCCATCTCTTGGTCTTTGGACAATGTCTTACATTATGCCTCATCTCTGAACAATGAAGATTGTTCTCTTAAGGATCTAATCCAAAAGGTTATTTTTCTGTTCGCTATCGCCTCCGGGGCTAGAGTTAGTGAAATATTGGCCCTATCCAGAGATGAGGGTCACATTCAGTTCACGGAAGTGGGAGAACTGAATCTATTTCCTGATCCATCCTTTCTCGCTAAAAACGAGCTACCCACTAAGAGATGGGGTCCCTGGAGAATCTTCCCTCTGAAGGAAGATGTCTCTCTATGTCCTGTAGAGTGTCTCAAGGTCTATCTTCGAAGAACTTCAGACTTCAGGGGAGGACAGCTCTTTAAAGTAGAGACTTCTGGATTAAATTTATCCCTAAAACAACTAAGGGCGAAGCTCACCTACTTTATTCGTAGAGCGGACCCGGACAGTACTCCCGCAGGTCATGATCTGAGAAAGATTGCTTCATCACTGAACTTCTTTCAGTATATGGACTTAGAGCGCCTTCGTTCATACATTGGATGGAAATCATCCAGAGTGTTTTACAAACACTATGCAAAACAAGTGCATGAACTGAAACACTTAGTAGTGGCGGCAGGTAGTGTATTAAAACCTGCCCCCTAATTATTGTAGTAAACAGTGTAATGGATGAGAATCATCTAGAGTGTTCTACATACACTATGCTAGGCAAATCCATGATCTGAAGCAATATGTGGTGATGCCAGGTAGAATATTTAACCGGCCGTCTAATTCTACAATGAACAGCTAATTGACTGGAACTGTCAATTAAAGGGAGAAGAGGTCACCCTTCTTAGGTGAGACTTCTTTTAATTAAGTGTTACCATTGTAACACTGGCTCTGTTCAAAATCCCAGCTGTGGAATTATACAGATAGCACTAGTGCCGGTGTACGAAGTACACAGTGCAGATAGAAGTAACCAGTACAGGAAATATGAAGAGAAATTGTTTTATAATTTTTTTTCAGTCTGAGAGTGGCACTCATAATTTCTTCCTTCAAGAAGGAAGTATAGTCTTTTTACTTTTTACAGGTATAATCCCATTGTCA
>NC_090747.1:36132502-36135002 GCF_036898095.1 Palaemon carinicauda | reverse complement strand
ATATATATATATATATATATATATATATATATATATATATATATATATATGCCGTATATATATATATATATATATATATATATATATATATATATATATATATATATATATATATATATATATATATTCTATCTCATAAATTTCTGCATTACTCAATTCTTCTAGAAAACTTATAGATTTTAGTCTTTTTTTTATTTAAAGTATCATAGATAGTAATCATTGACATATTATAGGCTGCTCTTAATTTGCTATTATTCATTTCAAAACTGTTAACATAAACCTATTTCTCTCTCTCTCTCTCTCTCTCTCTCTCTCTCTCTCTCTCTCTCTCTCTCTCTCTCTCTCTCTCTCTCTTAAAAAATACCAATTGACTAGTAAAGATATCCATCATACATTTTCAATCTACATAATGAGTTGAGTATTGTAATGCTCTTTATTCAAGCAATATATGTAAAGTCTTAGATTCAAAAGGTTTGTAAATCATTCGAGGAATTTTTCATCAATATGAAAGGAAAAGGTAAAATTTAGTAAATTTCTATTTCATTTAAAGGTAATTGAATAAGACAATGCTATTTGAATACATAATTATGCTAATTTCCCGTAAGATTTATTGTTCAAGTTCTCCATTTTTAATTTGCCCTATCATGATCTTCTAAGTCTTCACCCTTCGTGTTCGTTAGTCACAGCAATGATTTGTTTTTGTTTAATCAAAATTTTACTACCAGTTATTAATTTGATCGTGTTACTCTTACTAAGATAAGTTTTTAGCAAAAACTAATAAAACAATATAAGGACTACCCGCCAAAATTCAAAATTCGACAATATAAGAACTTATAATGGTATAATGATTACAAGACCGTAAGTGATAAAAAAAGAAAAAATTAATAGTATTATTCTATGCATGATTTTAGTTTTTGTATTTTTCTTTTATATCTTCAATCAATTCTAAATTGCCGTAATGTAATGTAATTTATAATTTATGTATAACTTTGAATTTCTTTTCAACCTATTCTTCTTAAGGCAATATAATACTTAGAAATACTGAAAAAAAAATAATCATAATTTCAATTGATGTGGAATTTAATCATAAACTTACTGTATTAAGAGTAACCCTGTAATGCAGATATGGCCCGGTGAGAACACAAGAATTTTACCATTAACTAAAATGATTTCAAACACACCATAGTTCCTATGGATATTACCGCTACCCGGGCACACCACATTTGAGAATGACCGTTACTGCTACAAGGAACAAAATTAAAAACGACGCTGAACTGACACTCCGCTAACCACCAACAGAATCTTTCGGGTTACATTTTTGCTCTCATTTCTTAAACGCGGTAAGCATTGACTGTGAATAGTGCTGTCACTAGCTACCAAAGAAACATATGTATTAATAAATAAAAAACAAAAAATTTGAACAATTTGAACAATTTTGAACAATCTTACTTTGTTATGAATTACCATAAAATATAAATAAAAACAATTAGGGATAATAAACACAATTATTCAATATGGGACACTCATTTATTTATTACAAGTAATTAACATGAAATATAGTAAAAAAAAATTGAGATAAATACAATTATCTAAGTAAAATAACCATTTCTTTAAAGTAAGAAAATTAAATTGTTATGACATTGAATTTTTTTTTTAAAGTAAAAACAATTTACCTAAATAAAAAAAAAAAACTTTTTCTGTAAGCTAATATTATAAGATATTGACCGGAGATATTCTATTGGTTCTGTTGAAGAATATTCACTAACAATTCTAGATATTGCTTTATTGACTCTTACATATTTAGTGTTTTTTCCAATGTCTTGCCCCGAATCTATCCAGA
This sequence comes from Palaemon carinicauda, assembly GCF_036898095.1. NCBI lineage: Eukaryota > Metazoa > Arthropoda > Malacostraca > Decapoda > Palaemonidae > Palaemon > Palaemon carinicauda. Next base: position 36,133,162 of record NC_090747.1, on the reverse strand, counting down.
TCACTTTATTTACTGTATGATTTTGTTCTAGTTTTAAAATATTAACACATTTGTAAATTGTAGGATGCATATGACCTACGGACATCTGTATTGCCCGATGCCACCCTTCTAATGAATTATTGGTACGTGGAAGTTAACTAAGAACACGTTCATATACACTCCAAACACTTGGAGGGAACATTGCATTTCTTCTTCTCCCTCTCCTGCAAGGTCTACCTATCCAAGTATCTTCAAAATATAGTACTAGATCATCTAACTCATCAGGAACTACATCTTGTAATAATTCAAAAACATTTACTATTTCATTGGGAGGAACGAATGCTAAGGCCACCAGCATTTTTGTGTATTTTCGTACTTCTTCACTGCCACAGTATAAGTCGTTCAAACCTAAATCTTGAATTTTTCGCTAAACGGCTTGCGATAAATGGAAAAAACACCCTAACACCTCAGCGTTATTAAAAACGGAAAGAAAAGCATTATGAAACGCTTTCTCATAGTCGCAGGAAATGGAAACTGGAGCAATCTCGTTATCTATGCATTGTATTTGAAGCAGAGCACGACGATATAGTTCTTCGGACTTTCTCTGAAGGAGCATATAAACCATTGGAAGGACGTTTCCTTTATACAGAATGTGAATCACATATAGCTGATAAAATAGCT
>NC_090747.1:36100002-36107502 GCF_036898095.1 Palaemon carinicauda | reverse complement strand
ATAATAATAATAATAATAATAATAATAGTACTTATGAATACGACGAAATAAATTATGAAATCTTTCGTAATAATAACATCGATTTATAAAATCCTGCAATTACTTTGAGGTGGAAATATTTAGAAAATTCACGCAAGAAAATTAAGAACACAAATGAGATTATAGATGGGGAACCTAGAACTTATATGTGAATATTAACAGAAATTGACGACGATCATTTTTGTTATTGTATGATAATAATGGACTGGTTGTTAAACTATATTGATACTATTGCGGTCTGTAATTTATTAATGTTTCTATCATGCCCAGTAAATGATAAATAGCTACAAGGTAAAGTTACTCTTCAGAATATATAAACTGTTTACAGTTTCTGTGAGGAATAAAAGGAACGTATTTTATTCGGTTTACTTACCCAAAAATATCGTTTTGCTCCCCTTCATACCACCAGGAGAGGAAGAGACTTACAAGGTGCCTATTATATCTGTGTGTTTGGTCTAGAAGACATTTGTATAATGCTGTGATTATCAATATCCCCTTCTCCTCTTCATATTTTCAAACAAATATAACGAAAAAACGGATGCGTTTAGAAAAAAACAAAGAAAAACAATGATGAACAAAAATTTGAATAATATTTTGCTATTTATCAATTATAATCCTCCCTAATATTGGTTCGGTTATCATTTCTTTATTATTATATTCATCATTATCATTGAAATTTGTAAAATGAACATTAATATTGTTATCAATTTTCTTCCACCTGCTCTTTTTCTCCCTTTGCCTCTTCGGATTACTAATACCATTACTATTATTTTCATTATCCATAAATCAAGGGAATAATATAACATTGGAAAGGAAACGACAATTTTGGGTTAGTCAAACTGTAATAAAAGAAAAAAAAAAGAATAGACGATATTACAAACATCATTTCACCATATGAATAGAACATTTAAGATAATTAATTTATAGGGTAAGAAGACAAAATGGGTATAAACATCTTAAAAAAAAAAATGTAAACTTAGGACCTTTTCGTTTCCAGACATACGGCAAGTAAAAAATAATGAAAAACCAAGTCTCATATGCATAAATAACATACACTTTGCATAAGCTACCAACCGCTTTACTATTTAATTAGGAGAATGCTCTTGTAATATGTTCTTATAATAACTAAATACTGTCCTAGCTAACTTTGTTAGTATTTTCTACAACATATTTTTGTTTTTCTGAGATTCAAGAAATCTTATAAATGTAAGCTGGAAATGTGTGAATTCCCAGAGCAGAACACCTATTTGTGTATTTCCTAAAATGGTTTAATGTCTTCTCGACTTAATCCGTTATAACAAAATATAGATAAACTGGTAAAGGGGAAAAAATAAACATCTCCTTCATTTGTCAAATTAAAAAGCCTGTTGTTTAACATAGTATGAAAATTGAAGTTGGGAGCATATTCTGATACCTATATAAATGTTTGTCCTGTAAAAATAAAAAATTCTCCTAATTTATACTGTGTGGAACTCTATATGTAACAAGCTGGTGGCCATAGGTAGTCAGCTAGTAATGTGTTGGCCATTTAAAATGCAATTAATCTTTGGAATAGGCTGGAGGTATTGTGCAAAGACTTCTTGCTGATACTATTCCCTTTAAAAGTGTACATATCTTCATTGACTTGGTTTGTTGATGTATTTATGATAAAACAATTCATGGATGAATAAATAAATAAATACATATAAAGGTAATATACACCCAATGATGTCCTGAATTAGCGGAATATGTTTAATTCTAAATAATATGCATGAGCAGACATATAACATGCAGATTGAACTAAAGAAAATAAATCAGTGTGGCAAAACAAATCCATTATCTAATTAATCTAAAAGGAATAGTAACTGTTCTTATTTATATTATTTCAAAAAAGATAAATACACCATATACTGAACTTATTTTGACTCTAAGTATGGCCAGAAATTAATTCTTTTCCCATTTAATTGCGCAATATGTGTACGTCTCAGAAAACGGTCCCCATCCCTTTAAACAATTAATGAAGGCAACAACGCCTTTGTTTCAGAGTCTTCCGCATCTCCCTGGAATTTAAGACATCGAAAGACCTCTAAGGGATTGCTTATTCCATTACAGTTTTATGAGGAAAATTAAATCAAAATCACATTATTTCGTGAATCAACGTCCTTCACTTTCGCGTATTTTAGGAAACATATTACTAACGATCTAGAGGGTGGATAATGTTTTAGGATTTGCATCAGAATTTAAAAAGCACACCTTCGTTAAACTCTTCATTCTTTTTCTGAAAGCACACTTTGTAAGCGCGTGCATATGAAAAGTAGAAATATACAGACAAACGTACTAACACATTGGAATGGGAATATGCAACTATTATCACAAGCTATTATTCAGAGTAAGGTGAAATTGAAATCTTATATGAAGTTTTTACAAATATAACAACGGATGGAGAGATGATTCTTTGAGTTTTGCAGTTACAATTAGTATTGTAATGATCAGTGACATATATTCTCTTAATATAAATACTTTGCTGGGGAGCGGTGTAAAGTTTGGTAAAGATTAAATGCTGCACTAACTTCTGACTTCCCCTGTTGCTGAATAATATATTTTTTGAAAATATATTAGAATAAAGTATATGTAGCGCTTTTTATTCCCTCTAAATTTTGATCTTGTATCACACCTCCAAATTATGTACTGAGTTTATCATCTTCCACATTTTTCCCCGTCATAGAACCAATAGCCATTGTGAAACACGCTTAATCATTCGTATATCAAAAGCTGTATTTCATAAACAATTATGTAACGCCTGTACTCCAAATAGTGGGGAAAATATTAATAACAATATTTAAAGTCATGTAGTGACAATAAACCATCGTCTTCTTTCCATGACTATTACATATAGATTTTACAACATGATAATTTTATAAAATAAAAAATTCGGCTTAGAATAGATTTAAGAAAATAATTGAAAAAACTTCTAATTTGTTTCCATTAATAATCTGTGAAATTAATGCAGGTTACAAGTCATGCTGCTCGGTTGGAGAAATGTAATTGCAAAGCATTTATATTAAAAAAATCCTATCATGCTATCATCATCACATCCTCTTACGTCTATTGACGCAAATGGCCTCGGTTAGATTTTGGAAGTCATCTCTATCTTTAGCTTTTAGATCGATGATTCTCCATCCACGCTTCATAGTCCTCAACCATGTAGGCCTGGATACTGTAACTCCTCTAATGACGTGTGGAGCCAAGTTAAAAGTTGGCGAACTAATCTCTCTTCGGGAGTGCGAAGAGTATGCCGAAACCATCTCCATCCAACCCTCATCAAGATCTCATCCACATATAGCCCTCAAGTAATCTCTCTTATGGTCTCATTTCTAATCGTGTCCTGTCATTTAAATAACAATATTCTTTTGATGACATTCATTTCAAATCTACAAAATCTGTTGAATATTGTTTCATTTTCATATCACGACTCATGTCCATATAGTAACACCAATCTCGCAAAAGAGACATGCAGTCTGATTTTTATAAACCTGGTTATTGCCACATATTTTCTTTTTTAATCTTTCATGAAACGCCAATTCTAAGAGACTGAACACCTTGCTCACACCTTATATACCCAATAAATATTGTGTGACATCATCAGCAGAATTCCTAGAAAAACTGAGAAATTCCACAAGTGACGAAGTTATTGCCTCCATGGATGTCGAGTCCCTATTTACTAACGTTCCCGTGAATGAAACAATAAACTTCATAATGGACAGAGTTTATAGGGATACAACTACACCCACTCTCAACATCCCCGAAGCCTCTCTCCGTGCACTATTAGAAATATGCACCAAGAAAGCCCCTTTCACTACCCATAAGGGCCATATATATATATATATATATATATATATATATATATATATATATATATATATATATATATATATATATATATATATATATATATATATATATATATATATATATGTATATATATATATATATATATATATTCAGAATGATGGAGTCGCTATGGGGTCCCCTTTAGGCGTCCTCTTTGCTAATGTTTATATGGGAGTAGTCGAGGAGAGTTTTTCGAAAAATCAGCAAACCAGATATCTATGTGCGCTACATTGACGATACTTTCATAAAAACGGCCAATCAGGAGAGCATAGAAGAACTTCGCCGAATTTTCGAGGAATGCAGCTCGCTCAGGTTCACCCTAGAGCACAGCCTTCAAGGACGTCTCCCCTTCCTCGATGTCCTTGTAGAAACAAGCAATAATAGCTTTAATAACTCGGTGTACGTAAAACCAGCAAATCTTGGCCTATGTCTGAATGGTGACAGCGAGTGCCCTAGCCGGTATAAAGCTGCCACCATTGAGGCTTTTATTCAGAGAGCCATTTCTCAGTGTTCTTCGTGGAGAGACACCCACGAGGAACTTGACAGAATTACTAAAATTCTGGTGAATAATGGCTTCACGAATAAGGACATTAATCGGCAAATCAAAAAAGAAATCGAGAAATGGTACCAGAATGAAGGCCCTGATGATACTAACACGCCAGCAAAAATAAATCTATACTATAAAGGCATTATGAGCGTAAACTACAAAGAAGAAGAAAAGACTATGAAAAATATAATAAAAAACAACGTTTTTGCCACGGCAAAGGATACTGAAATCAACCTCATTATTTATTACCAATCAGCAAAAACACGAGACTTGATAATGAAAAACAACCCTGCCTCTACCATGCAAGATGACTTGAAGAAGACGAACGTAGTGTACCGATATGAATGCCTTGTAAAGGAATGTCCTGGCACCTACATCGGGATGACGATGATGCGTCTTTCTAAGAGATTATGTTGCCACGTGCAACAGGGTGCAATAAAAATGCATTGCCTCCAAAAAAATAATTTCAAAACAACAAGGGAGCATATAGTGAAAAATAGTCAACAACAAAGACCTAACCTCAACACCACGCAAGAAGGGACCTTATTGCCAACATGTATAAGGTCCACCACCAACAATAGTCCAGGCAATAACAACCATGACAGGACTGATATAGCCGAAGGTCAAAACATGGATTATCTCCTGACAGAACCAGAGTCAATAATCCCACCAAACATCCCGGCGAGGAAGAGGCCACCACCCACTAGGGTTAATGGTCTCCACCCTAGGGCGGTTCTCGACCACTGAAGATTGAATGTCGAAGCAGGACTCCGTATATAAGCCATCAAAACAACACCTGCATTTCAGTTCACTCTTGACAATGAGCAGAAAACCTTCTCACTGCTCGAAACCGGTTGAGTCGAAGGATGTGTTAAACTTAACTCCACGTAATTCATAATTTTTGTACAAAAGTGACCATTACTTTGTGTGCACTAACATTGTGATATTGTTTTATACTTTGTACATATTATCTGTACTTTTACAATGTGTTGTGATATATTAAAGACAAAATGTGAATGATATGGTCTTCATCACCTTCCTATTGATATGTCCCTTTCCCAGTTACTGGCGGATTGTTCAAATGAAGAGAAGAAGATAATAAGAACAATAGAAAAAGTTAATTACAAAATTAACGCCACTGAGGCAGCAATCACTTTTAATAAAACCTGCTTAAAAGAGGGTCTACTCCCGAATAATAATAATAATAATAATAATAATAATAATAATAATAACTACTACTACTACTACTACTACTACTACTACTACTACTACTACTAATAATAATAATAATAATAATAATAATAATAATAATAATAATCTTTAACCTAATCTCATGTATGTTTCAATATATACTTGTAAGCAAATATTGCAAATATTTTGGTGTTCTGTTAATAAGGAGAACATCATAAGCATACTCTAGGTCAGGTTACCCATCCAGTCCAATCCTTCGCTACCATATTCATCAATTCTATGCATTACAAAATCCATGAGGAAGATAAACAACATAGGTGACAACACATCCCCATGGTGTACTCCACTGTTGTTCACTGTAGATTCACTTAATAGGACTCCACTAATCTCAAATAAGCACTTGCTCTGCTCTTGAACAGACTTTATCAAATATACATATTTAAGAGGGACTCCATAATAACGCTCAACTCTCCACAAAATTAGCCGGTGCACTCCATCAAAACCTTTTTCAAAGTCCACAAATGCCATCAATAGTTGATTTCTATACTCTACACGTTGTACAGCATATCTTAAAATTAAAAGTTGGGCAGCACAACTTTTACCTTTTCTAAATCCTGCTTGTCTATCTCACTTTTCCATCAATATTTTTCTCTAGTCTTCTTAGAATAACCATACCAAAAATTTCATGACAATTGATGTAAGTGTAATGCTTCTGTAATTTTTGCAATCAGTCAGATCTCCCCTTTTTGAGGGATGGGGGGGGGGGCAATTTTCACTAACACTCCAAACTCCCATCCATCATGTTTTGCCTCTTCACACCTCTTTTTTTTTTTTATAAAATTATCTTATAAGTATTCTGGGAGTCACTTTATTTTCGGCCAATATCATCTCGGCAGTTATTCCATCGTATCTGGGTGCTTTCCATTTCTTGAGTATTTCAATTATAAATTTGACTTCAAACAATGAATTCCTTTATAAGGACATCTAGGTACCCCTCAGCTTCAGGTATATCAATCAAATTATTCCCTTCATATCTCCTATTTCTGACCTTACTAAAGTGTTTCATCCAACATTGCCTTTCTTTACCTTCTGGTGTTACAAAAGACCCATCTCCTTTTCATGGTGGTATGCTATTCCTTATTTGTTCCCATAGAGATTGAAAAAAAAAAAAAAAAAAAAAAAAAAACATGTGTGACACAATGATCAGGGTATTTCTGTAATCGCCAGTGAGTAAATTTCATGATATAATATGGACGGGAGTAAACCGGTTGGCTCAGGAAATTCAAAGATAATTGTAAACACTTCTTAACTATTTTTCATCCGAAAAGCTAACCAGCAAAACTCAAAGTAGTTTTGTAGCTACGTAAAGCGATGTTCCCTATAAAATCAGAGAGAGAGAGAGAGAGAGAGAGAGAGAGAGAGAGAGAGAGAGGGGGGGGGGATCTTATACCCGAATATCAATCAAAACAGATAACGTAAGTTTTATATAATTCGGTATATGTTGCATATTTTTCTATTGTTTTATCATAAAAGTGGAGATTTTTCTTCCTAAGAGAAAGAGATCAGTTCTTATGAGAAAACATAAACATATTCTCCTTTTCATGAATTATACATTGCAAAAAGATAGACGAAACACAAACGGACATGGTTTGAGGAACAACAGGCTTTTTTTTCATGTTAATAATTCGGTGTTTTTTGTGTGGGGTGGTGGTGCGGTCGGATTTGCGTTGGTGAAGGTAGCTCGGTCTTTTCTATGCTTTCAATAATAGAGTATTTACATAAAAGGACAGCTATTACCTTCTGTCCATAGTGGAATCGACTAGTATCATTCGTCTAACAATCTATTTGCTTAG
>NC_090747.1:36082502-36097502 GCF_036898095.1 Palaemon carinicauda | reverse complement strand
TCAAAGAGAGAAGGTCAGGTGCATATTATGAATTGCTTATGTAATGGAGTTCTTAATTGGATAACATAGACTCCAATATATGTTGATTAGCTTATTTGTCCTCAATCATAATTATTCTCTCTCTTATTTTTATTGAATGATAGACTGATTTTGAGTAATCATGGAACCACAGGCTAAATATAAACTGCACATTTTTTTTTTTTGGAAAAAACCTAAGTGGAAGTAGTGGATTATAAGTAATATATCATTTGTTTTTCATAACAGCCTCCTTAATAAAATTTGTGATAACATGATAGTTTACTCACGATTGTCCATTAAAAGTTATCTCAACATATTGTAGTTCTATTTCCTTTTTTCAATATATCAACCGAAATATATCCTTCATAATACAAACCAATTCCTGATCTTTTCCGTAACTCCAAACTATCTCCTACAAGTCCACTCTTATCTTCTTCCACCAGCTACAACAATTCAGGTAACAGAACCACCGATGCTTCTAGCAGAAGTGTAATATGAGGAAGCTATCAATCTGAATTATTTCCTTGTCTGAACGATATGGTTTATGAGTACGGGCATATACTGTACACAGATTTGTAACTGACATAGGAAAATCCATGTCTTATGTTAGAATAATAATATAAAAATAAGATTTTTCTTGTGAATTTCATGACAATTCATGAAATCAAATTGAAAAGTGCCCGGGGAACTTTAAGAAGTAGCCTGGGTCATATCAAATGTCTGTCTGTGTTTGCGTGTGTGTTTGTGAGAGAGAGAGAGAGAGAGAGAGAGAGAGAGAGAGAGAGAGAGAGAGAGAGAGAGAGAGAGAGAGAGAGAGAGCACCAATTCCAAAATATATTATCAGCCAGACATGCCAGAGCAAAGGTTAAAAGTTTTCCCGATATACAGTTGGTCGCACGAATTCCTGGCAAACTTCACTCTGAGAAAGTGCACCCTGTCACATGCTTTCTTCACATATAGTTCTTGTGTTTAATCTCGAGCACCACTGTCAGGTCTCCTTGGACAGCTCTCCTTTTAATGGCTGTGCATACTGATCATTTAGGGTGTGCCAGGGTGCATTCCTTCAGAGTAAGATGTGTGAGCAATGAATTCCTGTGGGCAATTGTACAACTACTGATTAATCTTGATGTCAAATTCACTTTACTAACCTTATATCTGTTGGGTAATTTTTATTGTATTTAGCCTAGTATTTGTTTTAGGTATGTTAAATATTTGTGAAGGGGTATTGAAGTTCCCTTTGACTTGGCTGTAGACCCATTGCTGCAATACAGAATCTTGGCCGAGGTTAATTGTAGGGCATAATTTAGACTATATGGCATATGTGACACCCTAAAGCACTCAAATGTATCATTTCATGTATTCTTTTTCTATGAGTGTTGGAGTGCATTAAGACCTAAATACAGTACTGCGTGTTTATATTCGTTTTCTTTTTGTCTTTAGATATATTATCTTGAAGGCTTTGTAAGAGGTGTTCATTAATGAGAGAAATGAAAGATTGTAACAACTGAATGTATGAGATTCCGTGACCGAACCTTCCGTCCCTAGCCAGTTGGTCTCCGGACATTTAGTCAACTGACGGTTAATCTAACTGACAGTTCATCCAACACCCGTTTTACCGACGGAAGGTTTGGTTTAAAGAGTATTTTCATATAAAAAAATTATATTTTTAACAATGAAGCAGCTAATCACTTGAATAAAATGGAATAAAATATGTTTTGGTAATTGATGTCCATTTAAAAATAATGTGCAAGGAATTTTAAGTACTGTGATCTAAGTTTTCATAATCCTCTGTGATTTTTTATTAGCCTTTCATGAACACTTGCATATTTTCCTTTTTAATTCAATACATATTACCGGATAAATTATGTTGTATTGTTAACTCCCAATCCTTTCTCTTTTCTTAGTTTGGTCATAACGTGAGATAAATTTGTGTGAACGACTGCCATTCATAGTTGATATATGGGGTTCCATACTTCAACATGATAATTTTGTGCTATGTGTTCCTAGCAATGTCTTTTCTGATCCGTTCCATAAGGAAGTATCAAATTGTGGGAGTTGTCGCCTTCCCCTCTTTGAAACACCTAGCTAAAGTAGTCTCAAAGAAGCTGAGAATTCTCCAACGACGTCATTTGTTTCCTTGTCTCATGAACCAATAAATTCAGAAAAAAAAACTCAATAACATCCTCCCTTGCAACGAAAGGCAGTGGTGTATTTTTCTTCTTTTTTTTTCTTTTTTTTTTAATCCTTGGCTCATCATACCAATTTTGTAGGCCACATATGTGAATAGTTTCCAAAAGAATTTACCAAAGTTGCCTCTTTTTTCAAAATTAACAGTTATTAAACTAGAGTCCATAGCACGCTTGTCTTTTAGTTTAGAAAATATCGTACCATATGTCTCTTTATTTATAAATTTCGTAATGCAGTACGCATGTGGAATTTTATGACTTTCTCCAAGGAGAGCATGGATGAATATAGTTAATGGTTTTCAGTTTATACTTTTCTTCAATAAATTGAGATTAACGTCTGTTGGTATTATAATGATGTTTGATTTATTTAGAATCAGACGAATATCACTCATTTTAACAAATCATAAGTTGGTCTATTATTACCCGCTTGACTGTTAATATTATCAATTTTCATATCATCTCGACAAAATGGCCGTTGGAAAAAAAGTTCCATTTGATGACCTGTCAGGAGACCAGCTGCCAGGGGTCCAATTCTACAAGGGCCAACTACTCGGGGACCTACTTTCCAATGGCCAATTGTCCGGGGACCAACTGTGCAAGAGCCAACTGTCCATGGACTGTGCAAGGGACGGCCAAGGGACCAACTGTGTAAGGGACAATTGTTTGAAGACAAACTGAGCAAGGCCCGGGAATCAACTGTGCAACGGCCATCTGTGTGGGGACCAACTGTGCAAGGGCCAACTGCCAGGGACCAACTGTGCAAGGGCCAACGGGCCGGTAACCAACTGTGTAAGGGCCAACTGTCCGTGTACCAACTGTGCAAGAGTCAACTGCCATGGGACCAACTGTGCAATGTCCAATCTAGGGACCAACTGTGCAACAGTCAACTGTCCGGAGACCAACTGTGCAAGGGCCAAGTATCTTGGGACCAACTATGAAAGGGCCAACTGCCAGGGGACCAACTATGCAAGGGTCAGCTATTCCGGGACCAACTGAGCATACTCTAGCCCGGGAACCAACTGTGCAAGGGCTAATTATCTAGGGACCAACTCTGCAAAAGCAAATTTCCCGGGGACCAACTGTGCAAGTACCAAGTGTCCTGGGACCAGTTGTGTAAGGGCCATCAGCTTGGAGACCAATTGGGCAAGGTACAGCTGTCCGTGGCCCATCTGTGCAATGGCCAACTGCCCGGTTACCAACTTTGCAAGGACCAACTATCTGAGGACCAACTGTGCAAGGGCCAACTGCCGGGGGACCAGCTGTGCAAGGGCCAACTATCCAGGGACCAACTGTGCAAGGGCCAACTATCTGGTGACCAACTGTGCAAGGGCCAATTGCCTGGACACCAACTGTGCAAGGCCCAGCTGTCTTGGGACAAAATGTGTAAGGGCCACCTGCCCGGAGACCAACTATGCAAGGGACAACTATCCAGGGACCAACTGTTAAGGGCAAACTATCCTGGACGAAGAGTCACACTAAATGAAGCTAGTGTAAAGACATACTACTTTATTGTGTTTAAGAGCATAAAATCGTATATCTGGTATAATATTTTTTTTTCTTTTATTAACAGCAAAGGGCATTTTTTTTTTTACTTCTGTTTCACAATATCTTCATTTTATTCCTTATATTACTCCCTCTTAGTTAGTTAGCTTTATACTTTCTTATATTTCTGTAGTCTGTTATAGTATACATTTTTCAATTACTACTCATTGCAATAATTTATAATTTCTGCCATCATTAAATTTCTTCTACGTCAACCTTTTACTCCTCCATCATTACAAACATTCTCCTTCGTCCATTCAGTCAAAATAATTCTTATGAAACTATAAGACTATGAAAAATATAATAAAAAACAACGTTTTTGCCACGGCAAAGGATACTGAAATCAACCTCATTATTTATTACCAATCAGCAAAAACACGAGACTTGATAATGAAAAACAACCCTGCCTCTACCATGCAAGATGACTTGAAGAAGACGAACGTAGTGTACCGATATAAATGCCTTGTAAAGGAATGTCCTGGCACCTACATCGGGATGACGATGATGCGTCTTTCTAAGAGATTATGTTGCCACGTGCAACAGGGTGCAATAAAAATGCATTGCCTCCAAAAAAATAATTTCAAAACAACAAGGGAGCATATAGTGAAAAATAGTCAACAACAAAGACCTAACCTCAACACCACGCAAGAAGGGACCTTATTGCCAACATGTATAAGGTCCACCACCAACAATAGTCCAGGCAATAACAACCATGACAGGACTGATATAGCCGAAGGTCAAAACATGGATTATCTCCTGACAGAACCAGAGTCAATAATCCCACCAAACATCCCGGCGAGGAAGAGGCCACCACCCACTAGGATTAATGGTCTCCACCCTAGGGCGGTTCTCGACCACTGAAGATTGAATGTCGAAGCAGGACTCCGTATATAAGCCATCAAAACAACACCTGCATTTCAGTTCACTCTTGACAATGAGCAGAAAACCTTCTCACTGCTCGAAACCGGTTGAGTCGAAGGATGTGTTAAACTTAACTCCACGTAATTCATAATTTTTGTACAAAAGTGACCATTACTTTGTGTGCACTAACATTGTGATATTGTTTTATACTTTGTACATATTATCTGTACTTTTACAATGTGTTGTGATATATTAAAGACAAAATGTGAATGATATGGTCTTCATCACCTTCCTATTGATATGTCCCTTTCCCAGTTACTGGCGGATTGTTCAAATGAAGAGAAGAAGATAATAAGAACAATAGAAAAAGTTAATTACAAAATTAACGCCACTGAGGCAGCAATCACTTTTAATAAAACCTGCTTAAAAGAGGGTCTACTCCCGAATAATAATAATAATAATAATAATAATAATAATAATAATAATAATACTACTACTACTACTACTACTACTACTACTACTACTACTACTACTAATAATAATAATAATAATAATAATAATAATAATAATAATCTTTAACCTAATCTCATGTATGTTTCAATATATACTTGTAAGCAAATATTGCAAATATTTTGGTGTTCTGTTAATAAGGAGAACATCATAAGCATACTCTAGGTCAGGTTACCCATCCAGTCCAATCCTTCGCTACCATATTCATCAATTCTATGCATTACAAAATCCATGAGGAAGATAAACAACATAGGTGACAACACATCCCCATGGTGTACTCCACTGTTGTTCACTGTAGATTCACTTAATAGGACTCCACTAATCTCAAATAAGCACTTGCTCTGCTCTTGAACAGACTTTATCAAATATACATATTTAAGAGGGACTCCATAATAACGCTCAACTCTCCACAAAATTAGCCGGTGCACTCCATCAAAACCTTTTTCAAAGTCCACAAATGCCATCAATAGTTGATTTCTATACTCTACACGTTGTACAGCATATCTTAAAATTAAAAGTTGGGCAGCACAACTTTTACCTTTTCTAAATCCTGCTTGTTTATCTCACTTTTCCATCAATATTTTTCTCTAGTCTTCTTAGAATAACCATACCAAAAATTTCATGACAATTGATGTAAGTGTAATGCTTCTGTAATTTTTGCAATCAGTCAGATCTCCCCTTTTTGAGGGATGGGGGGGGGGGGGCAATTTTCACTAACACTCCAAACTCCCATCCATCATGTTTTGCCTCTTCACACCTCTTTTTTTTTTTATAAAATTATCTTATAAGTATTCTGGGAGTCACTTTATTTTCGGCCAATATCATCTCGGCAGTTATTCCATCGTATCTGGGTGCTTTCCATTTCTTGAGTATTTCAATTATAAATTTGACTTCAAACAATGAATTCCTTTATAAGGACATCTAGGTACCCCTCAGCTTCAGGTATATCAATCAAATTATTCCCTTCATATCTCCTATTTCTGACCTTACTAAAGTGTTTCATCCAACATTGCCTTTCTTTACCTTCTGGTGTTACAAAAGACCCATCTCCTTTTCATGGTGGTATGCTATTCCTTATTTGTTCCCATAGAGATTGAAAAAAAAAAAAAAAAAAAAAAAACATGTGTGACACAATGATCAGGGTATTTCTGTAATCGCCAGTGAGTAAATTTCATGATATAATATGGACGGGAGTAAACCGGTTGGCTCAGGAAATTCAAAGATAATTGTAAACACTTCTTAACTATTTTTCATCCGAAAAGCTAACCAGCAAAACTCAAAGTAGTTTTGTAGCTACGTAAAGCGATGTTCCCTATAAAATCAAGAGAGAGAGAGAGAGAGAGAGAGAGAGAGAGAGAGAGAGAGAGAGAGAGAGAGAGAGAGAGAGAGAGAGAGAGAGGGGGGGGGGGGATCTTATACCCGAATATCAATCAAAACAGATAACGTAAGTTTTATATAATTCGGTATATGTTGCATATTTTTCTATTGTTTTATCATAAAAGTGGAGATTTTTCTTCCTAAGAGAAAGAGATCAGTTCTTATGAGAAAACATAAACATATTCTCCTTTTCATGAATTATACATTGCAAAAAGATAGACGAAACACAAACGGACATGGTTTGAGGAACAACAGGCTTTTTTTTCATGTTAATAATTCGGTGTTTTTTGTGTGGGGTGGTGGTGCGGTCGGATTTGCGTTGGTGAAGGTAGCTCGGTCTTTTCTATGCTTTCAATAATAGAGTATTTACATAAAAGGACAGCTATTACCTTTTGTCCATAGTGGAATCGACTAGTATCATTCGTCTAACGATCTATTTGCTTAGTGGAAATCCTTTCGGTCAAGTGTTGAGGAAATCAAAATTGCAGTATTCCCCCCTCACATTGGGAATTCAAGAAATAAATTGTATAGTAGAAAGTCATGAAATCAAGACCCCCACTGATGAACTGCTTCGAAATAAGACTGAGAAGAAATCATAGATGCCCCAAACCATTCAAAGTATTAGACTTGCCTTCTTTCCCTATTCAAATTACCTCTCATGCCTGTCAAAACAGAAGAGCCTCTCATTGTGAGCCAGAAACACATGTCCAACGTGAGTGGTAAAATGAATCATCTTTAGCGATGTGCAGTTTAAAGCCATCATAGTCTTTCATGCATATATTTATAACTTATGATGGTTGGAATAAATCTCTATTGGTATGTTTTCCGAAATGGGTCGATCTGTGGGCTTTTTTTTTTTTTTAACTTTTATGAAATAACAAGTGACTATGAAAGAAATGTTTGATGAAGGATTCACGGTTAGGGATCATTTTGAAAAACATAAACAAAAAATTACCTTAATTCCAACATTAGAGAAATATTGTTACCAAAAATTTACCATAAATTTTTAAACACAAGATTAAAAAATGTCTATTACTAATTAAGGAAAACATATTAATCACTATTGAGATTTGTGTGGAGCTAGATAATCAAGCCACGATAAGAGCTTTAATTTTTCTAGAAAACAAAGACCTATTAGGATAAATAGAAAACTCTCAAATGAATGTCTACAGTACCAGTTACATAACTTTCGTTGGAGATTTTAAACATGAGAAAGGTAGTACATGATGATGCACTAAGACAATAGCGTGGTCTTTGTATGATCAATTGAAAATATAATTATTGAAAAAAATAAAATAATAATAATAATAATAATAATAATAATAATAATAATAATAATAATAATAATAATAATAATAATAATAATAATAATAATAATAATAATAATAAGTGCCACCCAGGATGATTATTGTTTATGAGATCGGGATTGTGTCTCGTTGATTGTGTTTTGAATTGTCGATATTACCATGGAATTTGTTAGGAATCGAAAAACTATGTTTCACATCAATCCCTGAAATTTTCATTTGGATTTGTGAAATATTCTAGGAACAATTTACTTCACCGTCAAAAATAACCCTTCAATCCATTCCAAAATGAACGTTTGTTGTGGCTCCTTTATAGCAGATATCAACATGAATATTGGAATGGACAAAGTAAATATTCATCTCATAAATCCCTGTAAATTTTATTTGGGTATGTGAAGTAAATTACGAGTAATTTACGGCTCTTAAAAAATCAGCCTCTGGTGGTTATCGAAAAATGGCTATTGGGACTTTTCCATGGCAAGTATCATTACAAAAAATTGTATGAACGTAGTACACATAACAGCTGTTTATCCTGTGAAAATCATTTGGATATCTATAACACTCTAGGAGCAGTTTGTTCCTCCTCACTGATTTTTTTAGCTAAATGTAGTCACTTACGAATAAAAGCGATAGCCAGACCATGCCTATAGCTAGTATGAATATGAAAATTTGCAGGAACATATATATATATATATATATATATATATATATATATATATATATATATATATATATATATATATATATATATATATACATATATATATATATATATATATATATATATATATACATATATATATATATATATATATATATATATATATATATATATATATATATATATATATATATATATATATATATATATATATATATATATATATATATATATATATATATATATATATATATGTGTGTGTGTATATATACATATGTATATATATATATATATATATATATATATATATATATATATATATACATATATATATATATATATATATATATATATATATATATATATATATACATATATATATATATATATATATATATATATATATATATATATATATATATATATATATATATATATATATATATATATATATATATATATATATATTTATATATCTATATATACATACATATATATATATATATATATATATATATATATATATATATATATATATATATATAGAAAATCCGCTAAAAGTTCATCAAAATATATTTCTTGGTTTAGGAATTAATGACCCCACCCTCGAAAATATCAGCTGCTTCCCCCCACCTCACCCTTGCTCCGAAATCTATCTTTAGGGAATGACTGGGCTACAGGCTGGGTGAGATATCTTCGAAGAGAAAATTACATTTCAAATAAGGTCACTCACTTTCATTGCGATAGTGAAGATCATATTTTATGAATATTTTATCGTAATATTTCATTGTGTTTATCGTAATAACTAGAATGTCAACCATTATAGGCGATATCATAATCATAATCTCACACGATACATCAACAGGACGTGATAACAGATGTAATATATTAATGATTTCTATCCATCTGACTCAGCGTGGTATTATGGTAAAGAACCTAATATTAAAGAATAATGATAAAACTATAATGTTCTCTTCGATATCAAAGAGAGAAGGTCAGGTGCATATTATGAATTGCTTATGTAATGGAGTTCTTAATTGGATAACATAGACTCCAATATATGTTGATTAGCTTATTTGTCCTCAATCATAATTATTCTCTCTCTTATTTTTATTGAATGATAGACTGATTTTGAGTAATCATGGAACCACAGGCTAAATATAAACTGCACATTTTTTTTTTTTGGAAAAAACCTAAGTGGAAGTAGTGGATTATAAGTAATATATCATTTGTTTTTCATAACAGCCTCCTTAATAAAATTTGTGATAACATGATAGTTTACTCACGATTGTCCATTAAAAGTTATCTCAACATATTGTAGTTCTATTTCCTTTTTTCAATATATCAACCGAAATATATCCTTCATAATACAAACCAATTCCTGATCTTTTCCGTAACTCCAAACTATCTCCTACAAGTCCACTCTTATCTTCTTCCACCAGCTACAACAATTCAGGTAACAGAACCACCGATGCTTCTAGCAGAAGTGTAATATGAGGAAGCTATCAATCTGAATTATTTCCTTGTCTGAACGATATGGTTTATGAGTACGGGCATATACTGTACACAGATTTGTAACTGACATAGGAAAATCCATGTCTTATGTTAGAATAATAATATAAAAATAAGATTTTTCTTGTGAATTTCATGACAATTCATGAAATCAAATTGAAAAGTGCCCGGGGAACTTTAAGAAGTAGCCTGGGTCATATCAAATGTCTGTCTGTGTTTGCGTGTGTGTTTGTGAGAGAGAGAGAGAGAGAGAGAGAGAGAGAGAGAGAGAGAGAGAGAGAGAGAGAGAGAGAGAGCACCAATTCCAAAATATATTATCAGCCAGACATGCCAGAGCAAAGGTTAAAAGTTTTCCCGATATACAGTTGGTCGCACGAATTCCTGGCAAACTTCACTCTGAGAAAGTGCACCCTGTCACATGCTTTCTTCACATATAGTTCTTGTGTTTAATCTCGAGCACCACTGTCAGGTCTCCTTGGACAGCTCTCCTTTTAATGGCTGTGCATACTGATCATTTAGGGTGTGCCAGGGTGCATTCCTTCAGAGTAAGATGTGTGAGCAATGAATTCCTGTGGGCAATTGTACAACTACTGATTAATCTTGATGTCAAATTCACTTTACTAACCTTATATCTGTTGGGTAATTTTTATTGTATTTAGCCTAGTATTTGTTTTAGGTATGTTAAATATTTGTGAAGGGGTATTGAAGTTCCCTTTGACTTGGCTGTAGACCCATTGCTGCAATACAGAATCTTGGCCGAGGTTAATTGTAGGGCATAATTTAGACTATATGGCATATGTGACACCCTAAAGCACTCAAATGTATCATTTCATGTATTCTTTTTCTATGAGTGTTGGAGTGCATTAAGACCTAAATACAGTACTGCGTGTTTATATTCGTTTTCTTTTTGTCTTTAGATATATTATCTTGAAGGCTTTGTAAGAGGTGTTCATTAATGAGAGAAATGAAAGATTGTAACAACTGAATGTATGAGATTCCGTGACCGAACCTTCCGTCCCTAGCCAGTTGGTCTCCGGACATTTAGTCAACTGACGGTTAATCTAACTGACAGTTCATCCAACACCCGTTTTACCGACGGAAGGTTTGGTTTAAAGAGTATTTTCATATAAAAAAATTATATTTTTAACAATGAAGCAGCTAATCACTTGAATAAAATGGAATAAAATATGTTTTGGTAATTGATGTCCATTTAAAAATAATGTGCAAGGAATTTTAAGTACTGTGATCTAAGTTTTCATAATCCTCTGTGATTTTTTATTAGCCTTTCATGAACACTTGCATATTTTCCTTTTTAATTCAATACATATTACCGGATAAATTATGTTGTATTGTTAACTCCCAAACCTTTCTCTTTTCTGAGTTTGGTCATAACGTGAGATAAATTTGTATGAACGACTGCCATTCATAGTTGATATATGGGGTTCCATACTTCAACATGATAATTTTGTGCTATGTGTTCCTAGCAATGTCTTTTCTGATCCGTTCCATAAGGAAGTATCAAATTGTGGGAGTTGTCGCCTTCCCCTCTGTGAAACACCTAGCTAAAGTAGTCTCAAAGAAGCTGAGAATTCTCCAACGACGTCATTTGTTTCCTTGTCTAATGAACCAATAAATTCAGAAAAAAAACTCAATAACATCCTCCCTTGCAACGAAAGGCAGTGGTTATTTTTCTTCTTTTTTTTTCTTTTTTTTTTAATCCTTGGCTCATCATACCAATTTTGTAGGCCACATATGTGAATAGTTTCCAAAAGAATTTACCAAAGTTGCCTCTTTTTTCAAAATTAACAGTTATTAAACTAGAGTCCATAGCACGCTTGTCTTTTAGTTTAGAAAATATCGTACCATATGTCTCTTTATTTATAAATTTCGTAATGCAGTACGCATGTGGAATTTTATGACTTTCTCCAAGGAGAGCATGGATGAATATAGTTAATGGTTTTCAGTTTATACTTTTCTTCAATAAATTGAGATTAACGTCTGTTGGTATTATAATGATGTTTGATTTATTTAGAATCAGACGAATATCACTCATTTTAACAAATCATAAGTTGGTCTATTATTACCCGCTTGACTGTTAATATTATCAATTTTCATATCATCTCGACAAAATGGCCGTTGGAAAAAAAGTTCCATTTGATGAACTGTCAGGAGACCAGCTGCCAGGGGTCCAATTCTACAAGGGCCAACTACTCGGGGACCTACTTTCCAATGGCCAATTGTCCGGGGACCAACTGTGCAAGAGCCAACTGTCCATGGACTGTGCAAGGGACGGCCAAGGGACCAACTGTGTAAGGGACAATTGTTTGAAGACAAACTGAGCAAGGCCCGGGAATCAACTGTGCAACGGCCATCTGTGTGGGGACCAACTGTGCAAGGGCCAACTGCCAGGGACCAACTGTGCAAGGGCCAACGGGCCGGTAACCAACTGTGTAAGGGCCAACTGTCCGTGTACCAACTGTGCAAGAGTCAACTGCCATGGGACCAACTGTGCAATGTCCAATCTAGGGACCAACTGTGCAACAGTCAACTGTCCGGAGACCAACTGTGCAAGGGCCAAGTATCTTGGGACCAACTATGAAAGGGCCAACTGCCAGGGGACCAACTATGCAAGGGTCAGCTATTCCGGGACCAACTGAGCATACTCTAGCCCGGGAACCAACTGTGCAAGGGCTAATTATCTAGGGACCAACTCTGCAAAAGCAAATTTCCCGGGGACCAACTGTGCAAGTACCAAGTGTCCTGGGACCAGTTGTGTAAGGGCCATCAGCTTGGAGACCAATTGGGCAAGGTACAGCTGTCCGTGGCCCATCTGTGCAATGGCCAACTGCCCGGTTACCAACTTTGCAAGGACCAACTATCTGAGGACCAACTGTGCAAGGGCCAACTGCCGGGGGACCAGCTGTGCAAGGGCCAACTATCCAGGGACCAACTGTGCAAGGGCCAACTATCTGGTGACCAACTGTGCAAGGGCCAATTGCCTGGACACCAACTGTGCAAGGCCCAGCTGTCTTGGGACAAAATGTGTAAGGGCCACCTGCCCGGAGACCAACTATGCAAGGGACAACTATCCAGGGACCAACTGTTAAGGGCAAACTATCCTGGACGAAGAGTCACACTAAATGAAGCTAGTGTAAAGACATACTACTTTATTGTGTTTAAGAGCATAAAATCGTATATCTGGTATAATATTTTTTTTTCTTTTATTAACAGCAAAGGGCATTTTTTTTTTTTACTTCTGTTTCACAATATCTTCATTTTATTCCTTATATTACTCCCTCTTAGTTAGTTAGCTTTATACTTTCTTATATTTCTGTAGTCTGTTATAGTATACATTTTTCAATTACTACTCATTGCAATAATTTATAATTTCTGCCATCATTAAATTTCTTCTACGTCAACCTTTTACTCCTCCATCATTACAAACATTCTCCTTCGTCCATTCAGTCAAAATAATTCTTATGAAACTATAAGACTATGAAAAATATAATAAAAAACAACGTTTTTGCCACGGCAAAGGATACTGAAATCAACCTCATTATTTATTACCAATCAGCAAAAACACGAGACTTGATAATGAAAAACAACCCTGCCTCTACCATGCAAGATGACTTGAAGAAGACGAACGTAGTGTACCGATATAAATGCCTTGTAAAGGAATGTCCTGGCACCTACATCGGGATGACGATGATGCGTCTTTCTAAGAGATTATGTTGCCACGTGCAACAGGGTGCAATAAAAATGCATTGCCTCCAAAAAAATAATTTCAAAACAACAAGGGAGCATATAGTGAAAAATAGTCAACAACAAAGACCTAACCTCAACACCACGCAAGAAGGGACCTTATTGCCAACATGTATAAGGTCCACCACCAACAATAGTCCAGGCAATAACAACCATGACAGGACTGATATAGCCGAAGGTCAAAACATGGATTATCTCCTGACAGAACCAGAGTCAATAATCCCACCAAACATCCCGGCGAGGAAGAGGCCACCACCCACTAGGATTAATGGTCTCCACCCTAGGGCGGTTCTCGACCACTGAAGATTGAATGTCGAAGCAGGACTCCGTATATAAGCCATCAAAACAACACCTGCATTTCAGTTCACTCTTGACAATGAGCAGAAAACCTTCTCACTGCTCGAAACCGGTTGAGTCGAAGGATGTGTTAAACTTAACTCCACGTAATTCATAATTTTTGTACAAAAGTGACCATTACTTTGTGTGCACTAACATTGTGATATTGTTTTATACTTTGTACATATTATCTGTACTTTTACAATGTGTTGTGATATATTAAAGACAAAATGTGAATGATATGGTCTTCATCACCTTCCTATTGATATGTCCCTTTCCCAGTTACTGGCGGATTGTTCAAATGAAGAGAAGAAGATAATAAGAACAATAGAAAAAGTTAATTACAAAATTAACGCCACTGAGGCAGCAATCACTTTTAATAAAACCTGCTTAAAAGAGGGTCTACTCCCGAATAATAATAATAATAATAATAATAATAATAATAATAATAGTACTACTACTACTACTACTACTACTACTACTACTACTACTACTACTACTACTACTACTACTACTACTAATAATAATAATAATAATAATAATAATAATAATCTTTAACCTAATCTCATGTATGTTTCAATATATACTTGTAAGCAAATATTGCAAATATTTTGGTGTTCTGTTAATAAGGAGAACATCATAAGCATACTCTAGGTCAGGTTACCCATCCAGTCCAATCCTTCGCTACCATATTCATCAATTCTATGCATTACAAAATCCATGAGGAAGATAAACAACATAGGTGACAACACATCCCCATGGTGTACTCCACTGTTGTTCACTGTAGATTCACTTAATAGGACTCCACTAATCTCAAATAAGCACTTGCTCTGCTCTTGAACAGACTTTATCAAATATACATATTTAAGAGGGACTCCATAATAACGCTCAACTCTCCACAAAATTAGCCGGTGCACTCCATCAAAACCTT
>NC_090747.1:36075002-36077502 GCF_036898095.1 Palaemon carinicauda | reverse complement strand
ACTGATTAATCTTGATGTCAAATTCACTTTACTAACCTTATATCTGTTGGGTAATTTTTATTGTATTTAGCCTAGTATTTGTTTTAGGTATGTTAAATATTTGTGAAGGGGTATTGAAGTTCCCTTTGACTTGGCTGTAGACCCATTGCTGCAATACAGAATCTTGGCCGAGGTTAATTGTAGGGCATAATTTAGACTATATGGCATATGTGACACCCTAAAGCACTCAAATGTATCATTTCATGTATTCTTTTTCTATGAGTGTTGGAGTGCATTAAGACCTAAATACAGTACTGCGTGTTTATATTCGTTTTCTTTTTGTCTTTAGATATATTATCTTGAAGGCTTTGTAAGAGGTGTTCATTAATGAGAGAAATGAAAGATTGTAACAACTGAATGTATGAGATTCCGTGACCGAACCTTCCGTCCCTAGCCAGTTGGTCTCCGGACATTTAGTCAACTGACGGTTAATCTAACTGACAGTTCATCCAACACCCGTTTTACCGACGGAAGGTTTGGTTTAAAGAGTATTTTCATATAAAAAAATTATATTTTTAACAATGAAGCAGCTAATCACTTGAATAAAATGGAATAAAATATGTTTTGGTAATTGATGTCCATTTAAAAATAATGTGCAAGGAATTTTAAGTACTGTGATCTAAGTTTTCATAATCCTCTGTGATTTTTTATTAGCCTTTCATGAACACTTGCATATTTTCCTTTTTAATTCAATACATATTACCGGATAAATTATGTTGTATTGTTAACTCCCAAACCTTTCTCTTTTCTGAGTTTGGTCATAACGTGAGATAAATTTGTATGAACGACTGCCATTCATAGTTGATATATGGGGTTCCATACTTCAACATGATAATTTTGTGCTATGTGTTCCTAGCAATGTCTTTTCTGATCCGTTCCATAAGGAAGTATCAAATTGTGGGAGTTGTCGCCTTCCCCTCTGTGAAACACCTAGCTAAAGTAGTCTCAAAGAAGCTGAGAATTCTCCAACGACGTCATTTGTTTCCTTGTCTAATGAACCAATAAATTCAGAAAAAAAACTCAATAACATCCTCCCTTGCAACGAAAGGCAGTGGGTTATTTTTCTTCTTTTTTTTTCTTTTTTTTTTAATCCTTGGCTCATCATACCAATTTTGTAGGCCACATATGTGAATAGTTTCCAAAAGAATTTACCAAAGTTGCCTCTTTTTTCAAAATTAACAGTTATTAAACTAGAGTCCATAGCACGCTTGTCTTTTAGTTTAGAAAATATCGTACCATATGTCTCTTTATTTATAAATTTCGTAATGCAGTACGCATGTGGAATTTTATGACTTTCTCCAAGGAGAGCATGGATGAATATAGTTAATGGTTTTCAGTTTATACTTTTCTTCAATAAATTGAGATTAACGTCTGTTGGTATTATAATGATGTTTGATTTATTTAGAATCAGACGAATATCACTCATTTTAACAAATCATAAGTTGGTCTATTATTACCCGCTTGACTGTTAATATTATCAATTTTCATATCATCTCGACAAAATGGCCGTTGGAAAAAAAGTTCCATTTGATGAACTGTCAGGAGACCAGCTGCCAGGGGTCCAATTCTACAAGGGCCAACTACTCGGGGACCTACTTTCCAATGGCCAATTGTCCGGGGACCAACTGTGCAAGAGCCAACTGTCCATGGACTGTGCAAGGGACGGCCAAGGGACCAACTGTGTAAGGGACAATTGTTTGAAGACAAACTGAGCAAGGCCCGGGAATCAACTGTGCAACGGCCATCTGTGTGGGGACCAACTGTGCAAGGGCCAACTGCCAGGGACCAACTGTGCAAGGGCCAACGGGCCGGTAACCAACTGTGTAAGGGCCAACTGTCCGTGTACCAACTGTGCAAGAGTCAACTGCCATGGGACCAACTGTGCAATGTCCAATCTAGGGACCAACTGTGCAACAGTCAACTGTCCGGAGACCAACTGTGCAAGGGCCAAGTATCTTGGGACCAACTATGAAAGGGCCAACTGCCAGGGGACCAACTATGCAAGGGTCAGCTATTCCGGGACCAACTGAGCATACTCTAGCCCGGGAACCAACTGTGCAAGGGCTAATTATCTAGGGACCAACTCTGCAAAAGCAAATTTCCCCGGGACCAACTGTGCAAGTACCAAGTGTCCTGGGACCAGTTGTGTAAGGGCCATCAGCTTGGAGACCAATTGGGCAAGGTACAGCTGTCCGTGGCCCATCTGTGCAATGGCCAACTGCCCGGTTACCAACTTTGCAAGGGCCAACTATCTGGTGACCAACTGTGCAAGGGCCAATTGCCTGGACACCAACTGTGCAAGGCCCAGCTGTCTTGGGACAAAATGTGTAAGGGCCACCTGCCCGGAGACCAACTATGCAAGGGACAACTATCCAGGGACCAACTGTTAAGGGCAAACTATCCTGGACGAAGAGTCACACTAAATGAAGCTAGTGTAAAGACATACTACTTTATTGTGTTT
>NC_090747.1:36035002-36047502 GCF_036898095.1 Palaemon carinicauda | reverse complement strand
TCGATTTTGAATAGTTTTCCTCTCCATCAGGCGCAGAGGCATTGATGGAGGTCTTGAAGGTCGTGACGCAGCTTTACATAAGGGCGTCGACTTTAGTCACTAGGTTCTTCATGGGCGAAATATTGCCATTAGATATGGCATCATATACAGGTTCAGGTATGTGTCGTACACAAAGGGCACGAAGGAGGTTCACCTCACGATGAGGGTCTATGACAAGTTGCAGGCAAGCCATACTGGTTATTTCCCTAAAGGTGAGTGACGTCTTTTGGTCCCCCTAATTGTTATTGAGAGAGCTCAAAAAGTTTGACTTTGTGGGTGGCTGTCGATGGCTAGTACTGCTCCAAGATGTAATTTTGTAGGACGCCGTATGCTATTGAGGTTTCCCCTTGCTCGCAGGGCCAATCAAAAATTTCCGGGAAAATGTCCTCTGGGATCGCCGCAAGAACATATTCTTCTTTAGTGCTGGGTCTGAGTCACGCCCTTGATGCGAAACTGGATTTCAGCAAGCTGGAATCAACAGAACGCTTCTTCGCCGACAAAGGAAGGCAGTTTCCTTGAGGCAGCATATGCCAAAGAGGCCCATTCAGTGGGCAGAATCTTCAGAAACTGGGCTACAACAGTGAGGGGTCAGGCGGCAGGGAGCAGACACTTGTGACGGCACCGAGTAAGGCTGTGAACTCAAAGACAGGTTGGAAATGACTGAGTTATATTATTGTAGGACATTCTCCTTATATACAAAACCTCAAGGCAACAGGACATAACAAGTTCACAAGACAGACAATATTACAGAGGAAAAAACCAGACATGAATTCTCATGTTCGTTTTAGTGCGAGGGAAGAGCGAAGATACAAGCATAATATATACAAAAAGAATTATGTACAATTGTGTGAAACACGGTTGGTACATGGCTCCCCCCCTAAAAATGACATACTGTACATGTTAAATAGGGCGCCCTGATCTAGAGAGGCGAACTGTAGGCGGGTCATCTGGCAGAAGATAAGCAGGTTTTACACGATCAATGGAGACCCAGTCTTCTTTGCCCCGAATGTTTAGGAGGAATGCTTTCGGACTGCGTCGGATCACAAGGAAAGGGCCCGTGTAAGGGGGCATTAGTGGTGGCTTGCTGGTGTCGTTGCGCAGGAAGACGTGCGTTGCAGAGTGCAAGTCCGTTGGTATGTGATGCTTCGCTGGGGGCTTGTAAGTCGGGTGGCACGGAGTAAATTTTCCCATGACGTGACGTATGCGCTGGAGATCGTCGGAGGAGGTTGTAGAAGGAAAAAAATTGGCAGGGACGACCAACGGATCGCCATACACCATTTCAGCTGCCGAGACGTCGAGGGCGTCTTTAGGAGTGGTCCTTAGTCCAAGGAGGACCCAGGGAAGCTCAGTAAACCAGTTGCAATCCTTGCAGCGGGACATCAAAGCTGCTTTGAGGGTGCGAAGAAAATGTTCAACCATTCCATTGGCAGCGGGGTTGTAGGCCGTTATCTGATGTAGGGTGATGCCCAGGAGATTCGCTAATGACGTCCACAATTGAGAGGTGAAGGTGGTTCCCCTGTCAGAAGTAATATGCTCAGGGATACCGAATCTTGAAATCCATCCTGAGAGTAAGGCAGATGTACATGAGGCGGACGTTGCAGTTTCCATGGGAATGGCTTCAGGCCAATGAGTGGAGCGGTCGATGACGGTAAACAAGTAACGATGTCCTTGTGATGTGGGTAGGGGGCCTACAATGTCGACGTGAATGTGTGCGAAATGACGCTGAGGTTCAGGAAAGGTGCCCACTCCTGAATCTGAGTGTCGATGTACTTTGGAAGTTTGGCAAGATGTACAGGCGCGGACCCAATCCTTAGCATCCTTAGAAATGCCGTGCCAAATGAACTTTGCCTTCAGCAGCTGTGCAGTAGAAGGGCACGAGGGATGTGAAAGGCCGTGGATGAAATCAAACACCTGTCGGCGCATGGGAGCAGGAATCCAAGGTCGCGGTCTACCAGTACTGACGTCACAGAGGAGGGTGGTGTTGGAGTCTTCGAGGGGAAAAACTTCCCAACGGAGGGACGTGCAGGATGTCCTACAAGCTTGATACTCTGGATCCTGTCATTGGGCTTCAGCCAGGGCGTTGTAATCCAATCCCAGTTGAACGGTAGCCAACGTGTTTTTTGACAGGGCATCGGCAATGGGATTCATTTTCCCAGGGACGTATTGGAGGGTGCAATTGTATTCAGCCACGGCGGAGAGATGTCGGCGTTGACGGGCGGACCAGGCGTCAGACTGTCGAGTGAAGGCGTGCACCAGAGGCATGTGGTCTGTGCTAATGACGAAGGGCGTGCCTTCTAAGAAATGGCGAAAGTGACGGACAGCCAAGTGCACCGCCAGCAATTCTCGATCGAAGGTAGAATAACCCGATTCTGCCTTGGACAGTTTTCTGCTGAAGAAGGCCAATGGTTGGGGCGAGCCTTTGACCACCTGCTCGAGGACTTCATCAATAGCGACGTCGCTGGCATCGGTGGAGAGAAGGAAAGGGGCGTGTGGGATAGGAAAAGTGAGAGCCGCAGCAGTTGATAGGGCCTTCTTTGCATTGCAGAAGGCTGCTTCTTGAAGGGGACCGCACTTCAAGTCCTTTGGCTTGCCCTTGAGGGAGGCGTAGAGGGGAGCAAGAGTGGCGGCAATGGCTGGCAGAAAAAGGTGATAATAGTTGATCATGCCCAAGAATTCCTGCAGAGCTTTGACGGTCGAGGGCGCGAGGAAATTCTGAACGGCTGCTACCTTCTCAGGGAGGGGATGGACTCCTTCAGGAGTGATATGGTGCCCTAAGAACGACACTCCGTTGGCGCCAAAGGTACACTTGTCTTACCGGACTACAAGGCCGTTTTGTTGCAGGCGGTCGAGCACGATGCGCAGGTGACGGAGGTGTTCCTCTTTTGAGGAGAACACAAGTATGTCGTCCACATAACATACACAGAAAGGGAGGTCCCCTAAGATGCCATCCATGAGACGTTGAAACGTTGCCCCAGCATTACAAAGGCCAAAACAGGAGTAATTGAAGGTGTATGTGCCAACCGGAGTGGTGATGGCGGTCTTGGGGGGTTCATAGGCACCTGATAATACCCCTTCAGGAGGTCGAGCGTAGAGAAAACCTTCGCTTTGTGCAGGTAGGAGGTTACATCGGCAATGTTTGGGAGGGGGTAGTGATCTGGTTCTGTTTGCATGTTCAGGCGCCTGTAATCCCCGCACGGACGGAGGGAGCCGTCTTTCTTCAGAACGATGTGTAAGGGAGACGACCATGGGCTGGAGGCCTTTTGGCTAAGGCCCATTTTCTCCATTTCGGCGAACTCTGTTTGGCAGCTGCCAATCGTTCCGGTGCCAGACGTCTGAATTTTGCGAAGACTGGGGGTCCCGTCGTCTTGATATGGTGATAAATACAGTGCTTGGCCGGAGCCGTGGGCGTTTGGGGAAGTTCTGGACGGAAAACTTCCGGGTACGACGTGAGGAGGTGGGCGTAGGCATCCGTGGGTGCGCTGATGTGGAGAGCAAGGTTAGAGGGGGCGGGTTGAAGAGGTGTCGACAAGTACGAGTCTGCGTTGACCAATCGTCGGTGGGCGACATCGACCAGAAGGTGGAAATGAGAGAGGAAATCCGCACCGAGGATGGGCATTGTTACGTCAGCAACGAGAAACTTCCAATTGAATTTACCGTTTCCGAACGATAATGTGAGGTTCTCGTAACCGTAGGTGGGTATCGCAGATCCGTTGGCAGCTACCAAGCGGACGTCGGCCGATGTAGACAGATTACGTTTTGCCTTTGAATCTGAAGTGGTAGTAGCAAAACTGCAGCGGATGGGAGGTAGTAAGTGGCTGTAGAAGTCGTTCGTTGGGGCGCGAGCGATTGGTGGGTGGTGGGCAGCTTTGTCGCCGCTTCGGCACGTCACGGGGTAGGCGTGTATGTCCTACGGCATTCATGTCAGCTTCGGTTGACGTTGAATAGGCATCCTCGTCGTCAGGGGTGGAGGCGTTGATGGAGGTCTTGAAGTGGCTGTCCATAAGGGCGTCGGCTTTGGTCATCAAGTCCTTTATGGGTAAACTATCGACATCGGGTATGGCAGCGCGTACAGGTTCAGGTAAACGGCGTATCCAAAGGGCACGGAGTAGGTTCACCTCACGAGGAGAGCCGTCTGCGGCAGGTTGAAGGCGAGGGATACTGGTCATTTCCCTGAGGGCAAGCGAAGCCCTTTGGTCCCCCAACTGTTGTTGCGAGAGCTGAAAAAGCTTTGCCATACGGGCGGCTGGCGACGGCGAGTACTGCTGCAGAAGGTATGTTTTGAGGGCGTCATACGCTATTAGGGTGTCTCCTTGTTCACAAAGCCAGTCGGATATTTCTGGGAAGGTGTCCTCGGGTATCGCCGCGAAAACATAATCCGCTTTGGTGGTTGAGCGAGTCCCGACCCTGATACAAAAGTGGACTTCAGCGCGTTGAAACCAAACAAACGCTTCTCTGCTGGCGAACGGTGAAAGTTTCAATGGGGCAGCTGCGGCGCCAACTGCTGTAGTAGAGTCCGTCTCCGTCATAGTACCAACGATGGAGGGGCGAGGGAGGTGGGGGTGGAAGGCAGTGGGAGCGAGTCGACTTCCGGGGTCACCAATGTGACGGCGCCGAGTAAGGCTGTGAACTCAAAGGCAGGTTGGAAATGACTGAGTTATATTATTGTAGGACATTCTCCTTATATACAAAACCTCAAGGCAACAGGACATAACAAGTTCACAAGACAGACAATATTACAGAGTAAAAACCAGACATGAATTTTCATGTTCGTTTTAGTGCGAGGGAAGAGTGAAGATACAAGCATAATATATACAAAAGGAATTATGTACAATTGTGTGAAACACAGTTGGTACACACTCCTCTGGTAACCAATGTGCAAGCTGGAAGTTAGATTGTAACTTAAATGTGAGAGGAATATATGTTGTTCTGTGGTCAGGGGCAAGGCCATAGCTTCTGTAGTATGGCCTTTCACTGTCATAGATTAGAGTACTTTTGCTTGGGGATAATGTGGGCATGCTGTTCTATTTTATTCCTCTTCCTCTTGTTTCTATTTTTCGGAAGTTTTTTATATTTTTTATGTGAAGAATCTATTTTAATGTTGCTACAGTTCTTGAAATATTTTATTCAGTTTATTCTTCTCTTTTTTTTCATTTCTTGGTTTCCTTTCCTCATTGGGCTATTTTCCCTGCTGGGGGCAGTGGGCTCATGGCATCTTATTTTTCCATCTAGGATTATAGCCTAATTTGTTATGATAATAATAATAATAATAATAATAATAATAATAATAATAATGCTGATATTAGTTGCTTCCTTTATAACATGTTTCTATCTAAGGATAAACAAGAACAATTGAAATTTCAATATATCTAGCATTTCTGTGGACCAGTTTTAACAATATTTATCATTAATGAGTCATAAAATTAATCATATAAATAACATTTCATAGTAAATTATAATAAGGTTTACGAAAAATTTCGTATGTTGAACTGAGGACAAAACAGGAAAATTTGAAATCACCCTGATGACACTGACAAAGTACCTTAATTTAGGATTTGTTTATGTAAAAAAAATTTAGTTCGTTTTTTTTCAGTGTAAGGTTTTTTCTTTCTTTTATTTTACATTTTTTATTAACTTTAGTACTTTAATCTTTTTGCAGAACATGGCAATATGATTTATCATATAATATAATTTCTGGAATGGAATTGAATACTTTTGCAGAAAGTGAGAAAAAAAAATAATATTTTGTGAAATATACATTCTGGCATGGATAATGATTGCTATTGTCAAAACAACTAATGCGCTTAATGCCTTTAAACAATATATATTGTATGTATTGTAGAATTTTTTTTATTTAAAATACCGGTTTAACCCCCGACACCGCCAAAAAAAAGAAAAAAAAAAAAAAAAAAAAAAAAAAAAAAGAAATACGACTACGTTCAGAATAGATAACTGCTACTGAAAATGTACGGAAAGGACTGGCAACTCATTAAAATGTTTCATTGCATCTGTCATATCTAATAAACTGATAGCTAGATTCCATACGATTACTCCAGTTTATCTTCCAACCACTAAAGGATACATATTATTTTAATGCTGAATATAAAATCCTTCTTTTAGTAATAATCATCATTATTAATTTTATTACAATCAATTTTATTATTATTGTTATTTTGATTTGGATTATTTTAATTCGGTTGTCTTCTTACCATTATGGCTAACATACAAAAGGATAATGGAAAGGCATCTTTTGTCTCTGTTGGTGATTTCAATGCTCACCATTGGCAATGGTTAAATTATGTTTCTCTTAATGATCGCTTTACCTTCGCTTAGTTCAATTAACTGGTCAACGACAAACATTATCACACATCTGCCAAAAAGTCAAACCAAAAAACTAAAGACATTCCTATTAGAAAATCTCGAGTTCTTAAGAAGTATAACAATAAAACAAATGAGGAAAAATAAAGCATATATGCTGTAAATAAAATAAAAAATAGATGAATGATTAGATATTAATGACGAAGTTCTAAAATTATAATCAACAACAAATTAAGAAAGATATTTCTACCATCCATAATTTTTTCTTACTACATTAAGGAAGAGTAGAAAGTTGATATACCTTCACGAGAATAAAAATAATAAGAGTTGTAACCAAATATATGAATGTAAATCATACAATATCCATATATTATTTTAGACCTAGGATAAACCCAAGATCAAAACAGAGCAATTAAATTGTTAGCTTATGAGTAGAAATATTATTAGTTTTATTTACTGAAACATTTAGATAAATATTATTATTATTATTATTATTATTATTATTATTATTATTATTATTATTTTTATTATTATTATTATTATTATTATTATTATTATTATTATTATTATTATTATTATTATTAATGAAGAAATTTCTCAAAAAGTATATTTTGTTAACTTTCAAGAAATAATGATAATTAAAAAATAATTCTATATATAACTGAAACTCCTTTCATGGTAAACTGCTCATAAAACGAGTGATTGCGTTGCAAAATTCTGACCCTCCAAAGACGACCTCCCGCATCCCTACCTTCCCTTTCTACAATTTATCCCCGCCAGTTATCGCCAATCCTCAACCCCGAGTTATAATTGTACCAACCATGTGTCGCATGTTCGTACATAGTTCATTTCGTGCTTGTATCTTCGCTCTCCCCTCGCACTAAAAAGAACCTGAAAAAACATTTCTTGTTTCTCTTCTCTAACATTGTCTGTTTTTTTAACATGAAAATTCTTGTTGCCTTGAACTTTTGTATATAAAGGAGAGTGTTCTATATTAAAGTAACTCAGTTGTTTTCAACTTGGATTTGAGTTACAACCTCCTCTCGGCCCGTCACATTGGTGACCCCGGAAGTCGACTCGCTCCTCCCGCCTTCCAACCACCCCCCCCCCCACCTCACCCCTTCATCGTTGGTAACATGGTGGACTCTACAAAAGTTAT
The DNA here is from genome assembly GCF_036898095.1 of Palaemon carinicauda. Taxonomy (NCBI): domain Eukaryota; kingdom Metazoa; phylum Arthropoda; class Malacostraca; order Decapoda; family Palaemonidae; genus Palaemon; species Palaemon carinicauda. The sequence continues at coordinate 36,039,989 of NC_090747.1, read as the reverse complement.
TGCTGCGACTCCCCAATTGAAACTTTCATCATTCGCCAGTGGAAAGGCGTTTGCTTGGTTTCAGTGCGCAAAAGTCCAGTTTCACATCAAGGGCATGACTTGCTTAGCAACCAAAGCAGATTATGTTCTTGGGGCGATACCCGAGGACACCTTCCCGGAAATATCCGACTGGTTTGTGAACAAGGAGACACCCCAATAGCGTATGACGCCCTCAAAACATACCTTCTGCAGCAGTACTCGCCGTCACCAGCCGCCCGTATAGCAAAGCTTTTTCAGCTCTCGCAACAACCGTTGGGGGACCAAAGGGCTTCGCTCGCCCTTAGGGAAATGACCAGTATCGCTCGCCTGCACCCTGCCGCAGACGGCTCTCCTCATGAGGTGAACCTACTTCGTGCCCTTTGGATACGCACTGCCATACCCGATGTCGATAGTTTACCTATAAAGGACTTAATGACCAAAGCCAACGCCCTTATGGACAGCCACTTCAAGACCTCCATCAATGCCTCCACCCTTGACGAAGAGGACGCCTATTCAACATCACCCGAAGCGGACGTGAAGGCCGTAGGACATACACGCCTACCCCGTGATGTGGCGAAGCGTCGACAAAGCCACCCACCACCTACCACTCACTCGCGCCCCAACGAACGACTTCTACAGCCACTTACTACCTCCCATTCACCGCAGTTTTGCTACTATCACTTCAGATTCAGGGCAACCGCGAAGAAATGTGCCAAGGATTGTCAGTGGCCAAAAATCGTGAAAGTAGGCCATAGCTTGTGGCAGTGGCCTCCCGTGTTTCTAATCTTTTCTTTTTACATGATGCAGGAACGGGCGTGCAACTTTTGGTAGACACGGGTGCTTCTCGTTCTCTTTTGCCAAGGGAACTCTTCAGGACACGACATAGTCTGTCTACCTCTGCCGATGTCCGCTTGGTAGCTGCCAACGGATCTGCGATACCCACCTACGGTTACGAGAGCCTCACATTATCGTTCGGAAACGGTAAGTTTAATTGGAAGTTTCTCGTTGCTGACGGCACATTGCCAATCCTCGGTGAGGATTTCCTCTCTCATTTCCACCTTCTGGTCGATGTCGCCCACCGACGATTGGTCAACGCAGACTCGTACTTGTCGACACCTCTTTAACCCGCCTCCTCCAACCTCGCTCTCTACATCAGCGCACCCACGGATGCCTATGCCCCTCTCTCATGTCGTACCCGGAAGTTTTCCGTCCAGAACTTCCCCAAACGCCCACGGCTCCGGCCAAGCACGGTATTTATAACCATATCAAGCCAACGGGACCCCCAGTCTTCGCAAAATTCAGACGTCTGGTAACGGAACGATTGGCAGCCGCCAAACAGACGTTTACTGAAATGGAGGAAATGGGTCTTTGCCAAAAGACCTCACGCCCAAGGTCATCAACCTTACACATCGTTCTTAAGAAACACGGCTCCCTCTGTCCGTGCGGGGATTACAGGCGCCTGATCATGATAACAGAACCGGATCACTACCCCCTCCCAAACATTGCCGACGTGACCACCTACCTGCACAAAGGGAAGGTTATCTCTACGCTAGACCTCCTGAAGGGGTATTATCAGGTGCCTATGAACCCAGAAGACATCCCCTAGACCGCCATTACCACTCCATTTGGTACATACACCTTCAATTACTCCTGTTTTGGCCTTCGTAATGCTGGGGCAACGTTTCAACGTCTCATGGATAGCATCATAGGGGACCTCCCCTTCTGCATATGTTATGTGGATGACATACTTATGTTCTCCTCCTCAAAAGAGGAACACCTCTGTCACCTGCGCATCGTCTCGACCGCCTGCAACAAAACGGCCTTGTAGTCTGGTACGACAAGTTTACCTTTGGTGACAACGAAGTGTCGTTCTTAGGGCACCGCATCACTCTTGAAGGAGTCTATCCCCTCCCTGAGAAGGTAGCAGCCGTTCAGGACTTCCCCGTGCCCTCGACCGTCAAAGCTCTGCAGGTATTTTTGGGCATGATCAACTATTATCACCGTTTCCTGCCAGCCATTGAGGCCACTCCTGCTCCCCTCTACGCCTCCCTCAAGGGCAAGCCAAAGGACTTGAAGTCGGGTCCCCTTCAATAAGCAGCCTTCTGCAATGCAAAGAAGGCTCTATCAACTGCTGCGGCTCTCACTTTTCCTATCCCACATGCCCTTTTCCTTTTCTCCACCGATGCCAGCAACTTGCATTTGAGTTACAACCTCCTCTCGGCCCGTCACATTGGTGACCCCGGAAGTCGACTCGCTCCTCCCGCCTTCCAACCACCCCCCCCCACCTCGCCCCTTCATCGTTGGTAACATGGTGGACTCTACAAAAGTTATTGCTGCGACTCCCCAATTGAAACTTTCATCATTCGCCAGTGGAAAGGCGTTTGCTTGGTTTCAGTGCGCAGAAGTCCAGTTTCACATCAAGGGCAGGACTTGCTCAGCAACCAAAGCAGATTATGTTCTTGGGGCGATACCCGAGGACACCTTCCCGGAAATATCCGACTGGTTTGTGAACAAGGAGACACCCCAATAGCGTATGACGCCCTCAAAAAATACCTTCTGCAGCAGTACTCGCCGTCACCAGCCGCCCGTATAGCAAAGCTTTTTCAGCTCTCGCAACAACCGTTGGGGGACCAAAGGGCTTCGCTCGCCCTTAGGGAAATGACCAGTATCGCTCGCCTGCACCCTGCTGCAGACGGCTCTCCTCATGAGGTGAACCTACTTCGTGCCCTTTGGATACGCACTGCCATACCCGATGTCGATAGTTTACCTATAAAGGACTTAATGACCAAAGCCAACGCCCTTATGGACAGCCACTTCAAGACCTCCATCAATGCCTCCACCCTTGACGAAGAGGACGCCTATTCAACATCACCCGAAGCGGACGTGAAGGCCGTAGGACATACACGCCTACCCCGTGATGTGGCGAAGCGTCGACAAAGCCACCCACCACCTACCACTCACTCGCGCCCCAACGAACGACTTCTACAGCCACTTACTACCTCCCATTCACCGCAGTTTTGCTACTATCACTTCAGATTCAGGGCAACCGCGAAGAAATGTGCCAAGGATTGTCAGTGGCCAAAAATCGTGAAAGTAGGCCATAGCTTGTGGCAGTGGCCTCCCGTGTTTCTAATCTTTTCTTTTTATATGATGCAGGAACGGGCGTGCAACTTTTGGTAGACACGGGTGCTTCTCGTTCTCTTTTGCCAAGGGAACTCTTCAGGACACGACATAGTCTGTCTACCTCTGCCGATGTCCGCTTGGTAGCTGCCAACGGATCTGCGATACCCACCTACTGTTACGAGAACCTCACATTATCGTTCGGAAACGGTAAGTTTAATTGGAAGTTTCTCGTTGCTGACGGCACATTGCCAATCCTCGGTGAGGATTTCCTCTCTCATTTCCACCTTCTGGTCGATGTCGCCCACCGACGATTGGTCAACGCAGACTCGTACTTGTCGACACCTCTTCAACCCGCCTCCTCCAACCTCGCTCTCTACATCAGCGCACCCACGGATGCCTATGCCCCCCTCTCATGTCGTACCCGGAAGTTTTCCGTCCAGAACTTCCCCAAACGCCCACGGCTCCGGTCTAGCACGGTATTTATAACCATATCATATCAAGCCAACGGGACCCCCAGTCTTCGCAAAATTCAGACGTCTGGTAACGGAACGATTGGCAGCCGCCAAACAGACGTTTACTGAAATGGAGAAAATGGGTCTTTGCCAAAAGGCCTCACGCCCAAGGTCATCACCCTTACACATCGTTCTTAAGAAACACGGCTCCCTCTGTCCGTGCGGGGATTACAGGCGCCTGATCATGATAACAGAACCGGATCACTACCCCCTCCCAAACATTGCCGACGTGACCGCCTACCTGCACAAAGGGAAGGTTTTCTCTACGCTAGACCTCCTGAAGGGGTATTATCAGGTGCCTATGAACCCAGAAGACATCCCCTAGACTGCCATTACCACTCCATTTGGTACATACACCTTCAATTACTCCTGTTTTGGCCTTCGTAATGCTGGGGCAACGTTTCAACGTCTCATGGATAGCATCATAGGGGACCTCCCCTTCTGCATATGTTATGTGGATGACATACTTATGTTCTCCTCCTCAAAAGAGGAACACCTCTGTCACCTGCGCATCGTGCTCGACCGCCTGCAACAAAACAGCCTTGTAGTCTGGTACGACAAGTTTACCTTTGGTGCCAACGAAGTGTCGTTCTTAGGGCACCGCATCACTCTTGAAGGAGTCTATCCCCTCCCTGAGAAGGTAGCAGCCGTTCAGGACTTCCCCGTGCCCTCGACCGTCAAAGCTCTGCAGGAACTTTTGGGCATGATCAACTATTATCACCGTTTCCTGCCAGCCATTGAGGCCACTCCTGCTCCCCTCTACGCCTCCCTCAAGGGCAAGCCAAAGGACTTGAAGTCGGGTCCCCTTCAATAAGCAGCCTTCTGCAATGCAAAGAAGGCTCTATCAACTGCTGCGGCTCTCACTTTTCCTATCCCACATGCCCTTTTCCTTTTCTCCACCGATGCCAGCAACTTCGCTATTGGTGCAGCACTCGAGCAGGTGGTCAACGGCTCGCCCGCCCATTGGCCTTCTTCAGCAGAAAACTGTCCAAGGCAGAATCGGGTTATTCTACTTTCGATCGAGAATTGCTGGCGGTGCACTTGGCTGTCCGTCACTTTCGCCATTTCTTAGAAGGTACGCCCGTCGTCATTCGCACAGACCACATGTCTCTGGTGCACGCCTTCACTCGACAGTCTGATGCCTGGTCTGCCTGTCAACTCCGACATCTCTCTGCCTTGGCTGAATACAATTGCACCCTTCAATACGTCCCTGGGAAAAAAATACCGTTGCCGATGCCCTGTCAAAAAACATGTTGGCTGCCGTTCAACTGGGATTGGATTACAACGCCCTGGCTGAAGCCCAACAACAGGATCCCGAGTATCAAGCATGTAGG
>NC_090747.1:36022502-36030002 GCF_036898095.1 Palaemon carinicauda | reverse complement strand
CTTTTTATAAACCCAAATTCTTGAAAACATTTTCTTGGCATGCTCTGAATAATTCAGGAGAGATCAGCTCTCCGTCGCCATTCATTTCTAACTTGGATTTTTTTTCTCACTATCTTTATCTAGTTTTAGAGTTGCTGTACCATCTGCATAGATATATTCAATTGATTTAACAGACGATTCTTTTATTCCTTGGTAATGAAAGTCTATCATTTTAGTTGATGTTTTCTAGAATCAAAAGTTTTATAATATTTTATGAATGCTCTACATAGTAGTTAGTCAAACTCTATTGATTATTCCATTAGTTGGCTAATAACATGCATGGAATTGGTTAATTGTTGAATCCACACATTTAAAGCGTTCATGGTCTCTTGTTTGATTAAAATCTGGCTCTCTTTCTATTCGACCTAATATAATCTTTATAAATATTTTACATATTACGGATAGTACCCTTGTTTGGCTATATTTTTTTTCAGATTTATTGTGTCAAGAGTTTTACTACTATGAAATGTCTTTCATCTACTACTAATTCAATTGTTAGTCCACCTGCTACTTTGCCTGTTTTCATGCCTTTTAATGTTTTCCCTAATTCTTCTATCGTTACCTTTTGTACTGACTCATGTGTTTTATCATATCTATTGGTAAAGTTATTTATTATCTCACTATTGTATGATATACTATGGCAACCTTCTACAATGTTAATAACTACATCATTGTTGTGGATATCTTGATTTTCCTCTTTAAAAGCAAAGTTCTGTTTGCATCCGGTTCCAAGACTTCTTTTCAATTTCATGCTTCTTCCTTTCTTTATGGTTTCATCAAATTTCGTCTCATTGTGTTAACAATTATCTTTGGTTTTTAGTTTGTTTTTATTGTTTTGGATGTTATTTCTAATTCTAATTTATCCCTCATGAATTTTAATTCCAATACCATTTTTTTCTTGATTCAGTTTTTTATCTTTTTAGATAGCATTACATGATTATGTTTAGTAAATTTTCCACCAATCTCTTGTGTTGATTCCAATAAAACAAAAATTGTTGAATTGCTGATAATTTCATCTTTACCTGCATCCATATACTCATGTAGCTAAGAGTACCTTTCTTGTATTGCTAAACAGAACACATCAGTTTTTTTCTTTCATTACATGAGTTTTTTCTTTCTTAAAATTTGTTTTTTCTCTCTTTTCTTAGATATGAGAATTTTTTTTCTTCTCACCATTCTTTCATTTCCTGACTTTAACTTGCTGAAATTGTAACAACTTAAATTAAATTGACTTTTTTACTCATGATAAAATCTATTTACTTCTTTTTTTCTCTATTTAGGCTTTTCCATGTCCATTTTTTTATATTAATATTAGTAAAATGAGGTGTTCATGATTTTAAGATTATTTCACTCAGCAAATTCTACCAGCATGTCTCCACTGTAATACTTATGCCTACTCCAAATTTACCTACGGCTGATTAGTCTCTTATCTTTTGACCTACTTTAGATTTTCAATCACTGAAAACAAATGTAATTTGCATCTTATGTCTTTTTCGTAGACACATCCAGATCTTTATAAAAAGTGTCTATTTCTTCCTCTGTATGGGATGTTGTCGGTGCATTCGTTTGAATGATCTTCTCTTTATATTTCTTATTGTGATTGATAATTAATCTTACAATTCTATCACTAGTACTTGTTAGATCTTAAACTAGGCAGGATCAAGAAATGACAGTCAGTGTTGTTTCTTATCTTCATTGCAACTGACGCTGCTGCATTATGCACAGCGGAAGGAAATACAGATAGCCCGTGACATAAACAATGACGTCACTTATGTGGGCGGAGCTTAGGCGCTGCAAGCAGCCTCATCTTACATCTCCCTCCCAAAATATTACGAGGGTAATATTTTCAAAACTTATAAATGACAATATCAAAAGCAGATATGACAAACAAAATTCTATACTCTCTTAATGTAAAACACCAGACATATAAGGTAAATCATAATCGTAATAATTAATGGTAACGTTCAGATGGGATAGATAGAGAGAGAGAGAGAGAGAGAGAGAGAGAGAGAGAGAGAGAGAGAGAGAGAGAGAGAGAGATAACAACATCGACAGCATTAACGTAACCTCAATGAAACAATAATTACATCAGCATTGTAAGATGTGCACTAAAATTGAGTCGTGAATGCAACACCAACCTAACTTAAAGTTTCCTACAAAATATAATTTTGTAAATTAAATCAATGCACGTCTAAGTGCAGTAAAATAAAACAGAATTTTTCATTTCATAAATGCAAGATCAAAGCAGAGATAATTAAACATAATCGTTCATCCAGGCAGGGGCCTCTCTCTTCCTTGGAGGCCGTACCTCTGGCGCTGATGTGGGAAACTTAGGCTCATGACCCACTTCGTCGTCGGTAGGAGTGGCTCCTCTTGTCTCATTGACGGGCAGTTCAGTGACATTGAGGTGTCTTCTGTTCCTTATGGACAGACGCCCACTACCATCTAGTCTCACGATGTACTGTCTATGAGGTCGTTGCTCGACTATGATTCCCAACCTGTCCCAGGCCTTGGTCATCTGGTTCTGAATCCTAACGTGAGTGCCTGGCTGTAAGGGCGTTAGCCTCCTGTCGCTGCCGCTTTCGATTATCTTCTCATTTTTCTCTGCTACTTGAAGTTCTCTTTTTCTAATGGATTTTCTCCAGTGTTGGTCTATCATATAGTTGAGTTTTGCAGTCGGTACACCATCCCGTAACTGTCTCCCAGTTGCCAGTTGCGCCGGAGATTTATTTATACCTCTTAAAGGCGTGTTCAGGTATTGTAGCATGGCCAATGATACCTTGTCGTTATCGAGGCTTCCAGTCCCACTGATACTTGTTCTAATTATCCTTTTCGCGGACTTAACCGCGGCCTCGGCTCTCCCATTTGATTGCGGATAGTGGGCCGATGATAGGCATATGTCAACTCTCCATCTCCTGTAGAAGGTCATCATCTCTTCACTCACCAGGTTGGTGCCGCCGTCGGTAGACAATTGTCCGGGTGCTCCCCATCGAGTGAAGTAATGCCTAAGTTTTGTCATGACCTTTGCAGACGAGGTGCCATTGGGGAAGTGGGCTATTTCTAGCCAGCCTGTAAGCCTGTCACAATATGCCATATACATGCGTCCTTCGAGCTGAAACAGGTCCATGACAGTCTGTTGGAACGGATACTCTGGGGCAGGGGTCATTTTCATGACTTCGGCAGGAAGTGATGGTGCGTGGGCGTCGCACGATGTACATCGTGAACGATGATGCTGGAGGTCACCCTCGATGCCTGGCCAATAGACCGAATGTCTCGCTCTCCTCAACATTGTATCTAGGCCTTGATGTCCAGCATGGAGGTTGACGGTTATCTGGTGACGGAGCCCTTCGGGAATGACAAGGCGGATGCAGTTGTCGTTGAAACAGTATGTGACCAGGTTGCCAGATATAGAGAGACGTTCTCTGATGCCGTAGAAGGGCCTCAAACATGCAATTTCTTGAGATTTCTTCGGGTTCCAATCCCCTGCATTCACTCGAGCAACTAGCAGCTGATATGCTGGGTCGTCCAGGGCTGCCTCTTCAACAGTTTTCTCGTCTATAGTGCACTGCTCCTGTAGGTTTTCTGCGATTGCTGACACCATGGCAATCATTAATTCTTCGTTGAAGCTCGCATCCTGTCCATCTGGCGTCGTCCTCAGGGTAGGAAAACGAGAGAGAAAGTCAGCAGCATGATTTCTCTTGCCTGGTAGATATTTAACGTTGAAATTATATAATAATGTTTTCTCCTTTAATCTAAACAGTCTGGGGTTGGTAATGTCGCCGAGACTCCTATTGCCTAGTAACTTGACTAAGGGGCGGTGGTCCGTGACAATGGTTAAGTTCGGGCAGCCCAATAAGAACAACCTTGCCTTTTTTAAGCACCAAGCCACTGCAAGGGCTTCCCCCTCCACAGCTGCATACCCAGACTCGGCGGGCATGAGGAACCGACTGCCGCAAAGTGCTATTCTCCAACCATCTCTACAACAGAAGGGGGTTTCGACGGAGGTGCAACTGCAATATTGTTGGAGGATGACGAAGCCCACCCCCTCCTTACTCCAGTCAGTGACTGCAACAGTCGGCCGCAGCTTATCGTAGTAGGTGAGGCCGTCCTTGGCCAACTTGCAGACGATGTCTTGCACTTGACGAAACTTTTCCTGAAGGTACTCATCCCAATAAACCTGTTTGCCTGAGGGCTTCTTCAGCAGGTCTCTAAAGTGGGTCATGATGGGCGCCGTTGTCAGGAAGGGGGCCAGCTGATTGACAAAACCATACCATGACCTGATGTCGGATATTGTGGGCTTTTGGGGCATAGAAAAACGTTTTAGGGCAGATAAATAATCTTCTGAAGGCTTGTAGGAGTCCCAACCGACGTCGAATCCGACAAATTCCACTTCTTTCTTGCAAAACTTGAATTTTTCTGGTTTCAAAGTGATGCCCTTGTATGCACAGACAGTAAGGAAGTCGTACACATGCCAAAAGGCGCTTTCTACGCTCGAATCGTACAGAAGTGTATCGTCCACACACTTAAACTTCCTGGGTACTTCTTCAATGGCATCATCGAAACGGCGTATATGCGTCGGAGGCAGAACAATGTCCCATTGGTGTCCTTCGGTATTGGTACCTACCCCAAGGTGTAATGAACGTGGTTAGGGGTATGCTCTCCTTGTCCAGTTCTACCTGGTGAAATCCCCAATAAGCGTCGGCCACAGTCTTGTATGAGCAAAGGGGAATGCTGGATACCATATCGAAGGGCGTATGGGTATGGTGCGTCTCCCTTCTACAACTTGCAATAAGTTTTTGGTAGTCGACCGTACGTCTGGGTTGCCCCGTTTTCTTTGCCACGACCACCATACGTGAACACCATTCCGTGGGCTCTCCAGGGGGAGCTCTTTGTAGGACCCCTCTCTTGACGTCCTCCTCCAACTGGGCTTTCACCTCCTTTTCCCAGTGCTTAGGTACTGACGCAGGTGTGTGGCATGCATAAGGAACTGCGTCAGGTAATAAGTGAATACGGTGGGGTTCCCCATCCATTACCGGGAGGGGTTCTCTCTCGGTGTTGAAAGTCGTACTTGAAAAATGTGCTAATAACCAGTTTTCTAATCTAGCAATATTCTCCTCACTAGGGGGAAACGGAATGGCCGACGGTCTCACGGGTTGATCAGTTGCTTCCGCTAATGTAAGGGTTGTACTAGCTGCTGTGGGGGCAGAGTCCGTGAAGGGAGCGTGGTTAGGAAACGTTTCTGGCACAAGACCAAGTTTCTTGCAAGCATCCAGGGATAAATAAAAATCTATGGAGGACTTTACGAAGTATACTTCCTGAGTTGTATGCCTCCCCTTGTATTCTATGGTGCAAGAGGTTGAACCTAAACACTTCAGATGCAGGTTGGTGAAGTCTCGCAATCCTCCCTTTAACCTCAGCTTAGCTGGTTTTAAGTTCAACATCGCAAGAATAGCGGGTCCTGCAACACAAACCTGGGCACCAGTGTCCGGCACCGCTCGGACGCAGGACCACTCTCCCAAGTTGGCCAAGCATACATCAACACAAATAGGGGGTTGTGGGGAGGGCCCATTCCGCAACCTTGCCTCTGCCGCCACGACTACTGAAATCACTGCACCCGCTATGTCCGACTCCTCGGCCAGACCAATAACGTTATTCCTGGCACTCCGCCCTCTGCAACACTTCTTCAGGTGACCGGTTTTACCGCACCCGTAACATGTCGTTCTTCTTGCGGGACATGAAGAATACCCAGGGCTATGACGAGTACCACAATTACCACAAAGACGCAATTGTACTTTTACAGAGGTACTCCTGTCACACTTAGCAAGGGCAGCTGCCACCTCCACCACGTGTTCCTCCTCGAACCCACCAAGAGCAGCCGCTCTAGGGGAGCTGCTAAGCCATGCCCTATTACGAAGGGCGTCGTCACGGGCGCCCTCGAATGCACTGCACATGACTCTTAAGGGAATCGATATCACGGATATTATTGCATGATTGAAACACTTGCCTTTTGAGCACTTTATCACTTAGGCCTACCATGAGCTTGCGCAAAAACATATATTCGGATAAATCATGATTACAATTAGGGCATGTGAATGCACAATCAGTAGCCTTTTGCGTACACTTGATAAAATAATCATTGAAAGACTCACTAGGCTCTTGGGCCAAATAAAAAAACTCGAGCCACTGCACCGCTTGGTTAGAAGCTTTCACTACCATTTGCTTAACCACATTAAATGCCCCTTCAGTAGACAGGGCACTCCACTGAGCATCAGCATACCTAGAATCGAGGGCACGTTGCAATATCGGAACACAATGCAGCTTTATATGGTGAACTGCCTCGATAGGCTTCAACTTACACAGTTGCAACCAACACTCCATTGACCGTTTCCAAGACCTGAAGGCTGCAGGGGACACCTCAGCCTCACACTTTTCCGGAGCTGCAGACGAAGGGATCCTTGGTTGGGGGACGTTGGTACCCCGGAGTGACAACGCTGTTATCTCGGCCTGAAGATTCTGGATGGCTTGTTGCTGGGTTTGCAGCACTTGGTGAGCCTGCAGCACGGAAGCCGGCGACATCCTGACGCCGGTTCCAGAGGTTCCTGTCCTTGCAATCCTGCCCCTAGGGGATGCAAATGAGGGTCGTCTCGACGGTGGTGCCATGCTGTGCCACGGTTATTACAGTAGGTCATCTTAAAATCCTACTCACTGCGCCATGTTATATCTTAAACTAGGCAGGATCAAGAAATGACAGTCAGCGTTGTTTCTTATCTTCATTGCAACTGACGCTGCTGCATCATGCACAGCGGAAGGAAATACAGATAGCACGTGACGTAAACAATGACGTCACTTATGTGGGCGGAGCTTAGGCGCTGCAAGCAGCCTCATCTTACAGTACTAAAAAGTCTTTTATGATAATGTAAGATTTTTATTAATAGGAAAAAACACTAAATTTTCTCTCTTCCGCCCATGCTCTTTGAAGCCATTTATATGACCCTCTTTAAATTCAATATAATATTCCCTTGTTCTTCAAATTTCCCTCAATCGTGTTATTTCCCAATTTATTTATTTCACCATTTTAGTTATTATTATTACTCATTATTATTACTAGCTAAGCTACAACCCTAGTTGGAAAAGCAGGATGCTATAATCCCAGAGGCCCTAAATAGCCCGGTGAGGAAGGAAAAAGGAAAATTTAATATTATAAGGAGTAACATTAAAATAAACATCTCCTATATAAACTTTAACAAAACAAGAGGAAGAGAAAGAGGATAGAATAGTGTGCTAGAGTATACCCTCAGGCAAGAGAACTCTAAACCTAGGACAGTGGAAGACCATGGTACAGAGGCTATGGCACTACCCAAGACTAGAGAACAATGGTTTAATTTTGGAGTGTCCTTCTCATAGAAGAGCTGCTTACCATAGCTAAAGTCTCTTTTCTACCCTTACCAAGAGAAAAGTGGC
>NC_090747.1:36006003-36014502 GCF_036898095.1 Palaemon carinicauda | reverse complement strand
GGATTTCATCCGTTGATGCCCATTTAAATGCCAAACAAATCGTAGATCCTTTTGTACAGTTACAAGAAGCTAAAAGTTTTATAGATTTTTCTAAGGGGGATGCGAGTGCGTATTTAAGAGGTGTTTCATTTCAGGAAGCAGTTACTTGGGATGATTTCAAAGTTAGGTTACGCGCGATCTATGGGGGTGAGGAAGCCTTGGATGTAGTGTTAACGTTACGAAATACACTTAATCAAGCCACTATGAATCGGCTTAATGTTATTGAGAGAGCAGCTCTCATAGCTGATAGGCTTAACGAATATCAGGACATTTTAGGTAATTCCACTTGGGTTACTAACGATAACATCTCCGTGAAAGATTTTTTACGATTAATGTATTTAACTTGCATGACACTTATGTTGCCTGAAGCTTTAGTGCGGTGCTTTGATAAGAAGTTAATGCCTGCAAGTACGGAATTGGATGTCTATAAACAGATAAAGAAACACATGTCCAAGTGTCCAGATCTCGATCCCGTGTTAACTCAAGTTTTTGCTAAGAATGAAACAAAACCACAAACAGTGAACGTAATTAACAGTCCAGTAGCGGGAGTGCCGTGTTACAACTGCAAACGTCAAGGTCACATAAGCGCAGACTGTAGAACGAAATTTTGCTCAGTTCACAACACAGCATCACATTCTTATAGTCAATGTTAAGCGCGTAAGACACAACAATATCCTAGAAATACACAGTCAATTCCACAGTCAGTTCCATATGGAAATAAAAAGAAAAATCCTCATTTTAACAATAAGAAGAAACAACCAAATGTCAATGCAGTTCAGAGTCCGAAACAAACAAACACTTCTTCAAATATCGCTGAGCCTGGGCCGTCAAACCAGACCTCGCAAGTTCAGTCTAATTTTCAGAATGTGCAGAGCAAAGCAAATACCACATAGTTAACTCTAGAGGGGAAGAGAGTGATGTTGGGTCAAGGTCATTTATGTCAACATCAATAGTATTGAATAATCAATTTAATGTTTTATCAGATAATTGTGAGACAATAGATTTTCCTATGAAACACACGGCCGAATTAAGTAAAACAGTGCATGCTCCCGTAGATTTGCAACGAATTCATACAATAATAAGCCAAAATGAGTTACGGCCAACCTTATATGCTGTAAATTTAGAACACAAATCCTTTACGTTATTTTTTGACTCTGGTAGTCCACGTAATATTATGGATTTGAAGACACATCATTTGTTGTTTTCGAGCTTTCCGATTGAAAAATCAGGAATTAGACTTTCAGGTATAGGAAATAATGAATTAAACGTCATAGGCATAACTCATATTCAGTTCAGAGTCGGTAATCGCACGTTTGCCGATACATTTGTTGTTGTAAAAAACATTAATATGTATCCAGCTGTAATTATAGGATACCCATCTATGGGAAATCAAAACATTATCTTAGCTCCTGCCAAGCACGGCGTGTATATCAAAAGGAAATTCTATAAGTCTTCTAATACCTTAAAGTCAGTTTTGGATAAAAAGGAGACGACAAATGTAACCGTAACGTACGTTGAAGAACCAATAACTTGTCTCACTAATAAAGAAATAATATACGCGACCCAGCAGAATTCTCGTTCACCCGTAATATCATCTTGCACGCAATATATCGAACCAAACATACCTTCGAATTTAGTAGTGCAAATAAAGAAACACTACCGGGATCTGAAATATTAATCCTTTCCGATACTTTGAAAACTAACGGATTGTCTGTCACACAAGCTATTTATACAGTAGGCTCACATCAGCAATGTAATATCAAAGTCTGTAATCATTTAAATAACACTTTAGTAATTCACAAAAATCAACATATCTTGGATGTAGAAGTTTATAAACATCGTATTCTTACCGTTGCTGAAATCAATCACTCTCAATCAGTTGCGGATGAATCCCTTTTGCGATCTATTAAAAATAAAATCAGTAAGGAAATTCAAGACGAAGAAATTCAGCAGAAAATTTTTGAACTTTTAAATAAATATACAGATGTCTTTTCCACTACGGATGGATCCTTAGGAAAAACAGATGTGATCGAGCATCAAATAAGGTTAAAAGACAAGGAGAAAATTATATATGTACCCTCGTACAGACTCCCTATGAAATTCCAGAATGAAATAAATGATGAAGTAGGTAAAATGTTAGAGGAAGGAGTCATTAGAAAATCAAATAGCCCTTATAATTTTCCTTTAATAGTTGTACCGAAAAAAGATCGAACATGGTGTATCTGCGTCGACTTTCGTCGTCTAAACGAGGAAACGATCCCTGATCGATTCCCAGTGCCATGTACTGACGATATTTTGTCTTTGTTAGGTCAGAATAAATATTTTACCAGTTTGGACTTACTTAAAGGCTTTCACCAGATATCATTAGAAGAAGATAGTATCCCATACACAGCCTTCAGCACAGCCAGGGGACATTATGAATTTTTGCGGATGCCTTTTGGTTTACGTTGTGCTCCTATAACATTTACAAGAATGATTAACATAGTGTTTGGAGACTTGTTAGGGGATATATTGCATGCCTATATGGATGATCTTGTAATCTTTTCCAACACCTTAGAAGAACATCTACGTAAGTTAGAACTAGTACTACAGAGATTAAGACAACATAACTTAAGGGTAAAGATTAGTAAGTGTGAATTTTTCAAAACAGAATTGATATATTTGGGTTTCATGGTGTCAAGCCAAGGTCTTAAAGTAGTCCATGATAAGGTGTCGGCTATACGTAATTTTCCCGTACCTACTAATGTCAAGGGAATACAGCAATTTCTGGGTTGTAGTGGATATTACAGGCGTTTTATACGCAACTATTCAGTAATAGCCGCTCCTTTAACTGATCTTACGAAGAAGGGCGTAGATTTCATATGGTCTGAGCAACATCAACAGGCGTTTAATACTTTGAAAGATGAACTGTGTAGTTCTCCTATCTTAAAATTTCCTGACTTCGGTAAGGAATTCTTCATTGCAACAGACGCCTCAGACTTAGGAGTAGGAGGGGTATTGCTTCAGCAATATGATAAACAGTTTTTCCCGATAGCTTTCTATTCTCGAAAATTGAGAACTTCCGAAAGTAAGTATGCAGTAATAGACAAGGAAGGACTAGCTATTGTTAATTCGCTAGTGCATTTTAAGTTCATAATTTACGGTTATCTCGTTAAGGTTCTTACTGACCATAAACCACTAACAGAGTTCTTTAAAGGCTTCAACCACAGCCCTAAACGAACTCGGTGGCATTTGATCATTCAAGATTTTGGCGCAAGAATCGGGTATTTACCTGGGAAAGCAAATATCATTGCGGATGCATTATCACGCAACCCCGTGTCATCTTGTACGGAGCCTTTAGCTGAATTAATAGATATATCAACATTCATGCCTATTGTAAAAACAATATCTGAACAAGAAGATTTAGGCTGGAGTGCTGAATTGTTACAGACTGAGCAAAGAAAAGATCAAAAAATAGAAACAATTATAAATGCTTTGAAAGGCAATCATAAAGAAAAGGAATATATAAAGTATAAGCAGCAGAATTATGTAATCAAAGATAATATTCTGTGTAGGACTGTGACAAGGAAAACCCGCAATACACCACATGTAACTAACGACCAGGTAGCAGTACCAATCTCACTTATTTCCACTGTCCTGAATTGGTTGCATTCAAATCCATTACATGGACACCCTGGGTTCTCATTAATGTCACAGAAAGCCAAATCATTGTTTTATTGGCTTACAATGCTTACAGATATAAAAAGACATATAGCTAATTGTCGCACATGTCAGGAAAACAAAGGGCATACGAAAACACCTGTCAGCCTAGGAGCTTATCCTGTGCCCAATCAACCCTTTGAAAGAATACAATTAGATTTATTAACAGGATTTTACGAGTCAGACAGAGGAAATAAGCACCTCTTAGTAATTATAGATGCTTTAACACGATATACAGAACTAATAGCGCTTAAAACTAAAACTGCGATTGAATGCGCTAGGAAGTTTTACGAGTGTTACATTTGTAAACATGGAATTCCACACATGATAATCTCAGACTCGGGTGGTGAATTTAATAATCACTTTCTTACCTCATTGTGTGAATTCCTCAACATAAAGAAGATTAATACCATGATATATCACCCAGAGTCGAATGGGCTAGAGGAAAGAGCAAATAGGAAGATATTAAATATATTGAGGGTAACACTAGGGGGATCAGACCCCAACTGGGATATTGCAATACCGGCGGCACTGAGTACTCTGAATCATTCATATCATATATCAATTAAAATGTCACCGCATGAAGCATTGTATGGTACCCCAGTTAGAACACCTTTCCATGTATTAACGCCTACAACTAATCTATCAAATCCTTTAAAAGAATGTATAAATGCAAGTATAAGTCGATATGATATCCTTCGAAAGAATTTAGAAGAATCACAAATCATAATGAAAAGGAATCATGATAAAATAGCGAAACCAACTAAAACATATACCGTGGGTGATAACATCTATATTCAAATCAATGTCAGAAAAGGGCTCAACTATAAACTAACACCTAAGTTTGAAGGCCCATTTAACATTTTGGAAACATTAACGGCCAATAGGTTTAGAATTCAAAACGTAGCCCAACCCACGGATGAGAGAATAGTACCATTGGCTCACATAAGAAATTAAAAAGAAAAGAGAGGAAAAGAAGTGAGGGAAAATTCTGTTCTGTTTTATGTGATTAAAAGTTTTCTTTTTAATACAGGAGTAATTACATATATTTTTTCTCGTTACAGGTTTCCAAGATGAATTTTTTGTTGTTGGGAGTGATATTGTTCGCTCAGACATTTTTCTCGTATGGGATGAGTTCTAAGACTAAAAATGTATGTTTTAAATATGGCAATATAGTTGAAAGACAAGAAGACATTTTTATTACATCAACCAACGTAATTGTCGAAGTGCATATGCAAGCAATTTTTCTTCAAGAGAATGATGTCACTAGCTTAAGAACCGCCATTTCAAGGTTTTCTGCATCATTGGATGAGTTGCATAGAAGACATTTTCATTTGACTACTAAGAGTTTGCTTGGATCAACATTAAAAGTTGCAGAGATGCTATCTGATGACTTGAAAAATAAGACTGGCGAGACAGGATCTTTGGCTTATGACCTTTTGATGTGGACTGTAGGACACGAACATAAAGAAAGACGGAATCCGTTCATTTATGCTGCATGAAGCATCTTTGGGTCTGTTGCAAGTTTAGGTTTAGGAATTTCCAATCGTCTTAAAATTAGTAATCAAAATAAGAAAATTGAGTTCTTGACTCATAAAGATGAATTGATTATGTCAGAACTAAGGGATCAGTTAGCTTCAATCAATAAAATTATGGATTTATTAAATGAACATTCAGATAATATCGTTCAAATTATGGAAGTACAGGATTTGTTGGCAACATTAACGTATTATGATTCAAAGATAGATCACATACATAACAGAATTGCACATTTCATTGAGAAATCCAAGGATTATGTAGAAGCTATCACGTTAGCAACTAAAGGTGTATTGTCGCCCCATTTGTTGCCTATACGTTACTTAAAATTAGTTCTGAAGAACGGAAGGGATAAACTAGGCTATGTTCCTTTGTTGGACGAACATAGGTTAGAATTTTATTACAGCCTAATTACAGTAAACGTAGATAATAACAAGATTAGGATTACAATTCCCTTTGATTCTTCTGATGCCTGGCAATCTTACAGGATATCACCATTTCCGACTTTCATGACGAATCACTCAAATCCAGTAATATCCAGTTTGACAGGACACGTATTGATTTCCCCAGACAAGGAAACATATACGGTCATTAAAGACTTAAATCAATTAACTCACTGTTCAGACGCAATGGATAGAAAAATATGTACAGCTGACTCATTTGAATTCCGTAAAAACTTAATGGATTCATGCGAGTTAGGTATAGTGCCAGACGGTGCTCTCTCCCATACAAGTGAAAATTGTCTGGATAAGCTTTATCCCTTTGACAATAATGAATTCAATTGCAGACTGAATAATGGCTCGTGGATACGATACGACAAGGACGGCTTCAATGTATCATGACCTGACGGATCCACATCCTTTACACACATCTTCGTCGCAGCAGATGGTTGTGTCGGGACTTCCCCGAATTCCATGGTGACTGGTCTACGGACAATCATCAGAGAACGAGCCTACTTCGCGAACTTCACGTGGACCTCTACAATGCCAGCACTTCCTCTCCCATACAACGGAAATGTGGCAAAGCGGTTGATGAAACTTACCGAAAAGGACCACCTGTCACCGACTTATAAAGAAATTCTTCACCCCATACTACTGGCTGGTTTGTGTTTCACGGTGGTGATATTTATCGCCGTGAACATCCTTGTTTGGCGTAGGTTACGGCACAGCAAGCAGCTAAAAAGGAATGAGTTGCATAGCCCTGACAATACCCCCTATTTAATCCAGTTCAAAGCTGTTTGAGTGGCCACCTCATTCGCTAAGGGAGTAATTTGTCGGGAAGATGTTTGTATGAAAAGCTGATTAGTACGCTAGTAATATGTAATTAAAGAAATTCTCTACATTTGCATTGTTAAAAATACATTTAAAACAACATTTAAAGAATAAATAAAACAAAAAAAAGGATATAAATCATTTTTTCTCTCGGCATCTAATAAAAATATATAAGCCAGAATGTTAAAAAAGAAAAGAGAAAAAAAAAATAAAATAAAATATGTCAGCCCTATATATAAATATATATTCGTGTTTGTGCACTAAAAATTGAGTATCTTGTTTCTGACAAAGGTAACAATTATTCTTTATCAAGTTACCGAATCATATGTAAGTCAGAATTTATTTTGTTTTTTGGTACCATGTAATCATTTGCTAGCAATGTACCATATGTATGATCTTGGTTTTATCATGCATTTTTCTTTTTGCTTTGGTAATATCTTTTTTGTATGCATTATTGTTATTATTTTTTAATGTGCCTATTTGGACATTCGTCCTCAGTTGATTATGGCTAAAGTTAAACAAAGAATAATGCGTATGTCCAGTCACACCTAATAACCATGTTTCGGCTTGTTGTTAAATTTTTGTAAAAAAAAATTGAGATAGCTGGCCGAGCTTATGTAATGATTAGAATAGTTAATATTACATGTTTAAAACAAATGATGTAATATGTCATGTTGGTTGGAAGAGCTAACCCTGGGATTTGCTGTAGTCATTCAAATTGTAAACAGGACGTATAATGCAAACCTATGCAAACCTCGGCAAATTGACATTCTTTCTTAACGTCAACACATTGTCTCCTCGTGTGAAAGTTTGTGACGTCACCGGATGCAGGTGTCTTCCGATTCCGTCACGTGGCTAAAATAAACCAAGCATACGATATCTGTGATATCGATAAATTATTCAGTTCATATCTAAACTTCACCAGAATTGGTCATCTGGACCAACACAGCTTCCTCCAGTGATGGAGATGTTTAACTCTGTTGTTTTATAGAATAAAACTTAAAAACTATTAACCCTGGATAGGTACGCTCCTCGGACACCCCTTTAAGGGTATACTCGGACGCGAACGACCCCGACGGCAAAAAAAATTCTTGAAAAATCAGTTTTTGCAGTAACCTCCTTTTTTCTTTTGCCAAAAAAACCTTCAATGAATGCTTAAAACAACTGTAAAGATAAATATTACTCATCTGCAGAAAAACTATTTATTATAAATATTTTAAAAAATTAAGTAAAAAAAAAAGACCTGACATAAAAATTCATAAAAAAAAAAGTTTATACATATATACACAAATCCTTTTAGGAATTGATTCTTGAATGTTTAGGACACATCTTGTTGTATTTTGGATGAAGTCAGACCCATGGAGATGAAGATCTGAAATGAGAAAAAAAGGGTAACTTTTTTTGGCCAAAAAAATTTGTCCAAATTTCATGAATTTTTTTGGGTACCCAAATGAAATAGGAAGTGGCTAATTTTTTTAGGGAATAAACATATGTTATCCTAAAATAGAAATATGTAAAAAAATCTTCATTATTTTGTAAATTACATTTATATCAGGGGCCATATCTAAAGGTAATTTTTTGAGTACTTAGAAATTTCGTAAAAAAATACATATATTTAATATATAATATGATATTTATGCAGGTAAAAATATACCAAAATATCACAAATTCTATAGGGAACAAGAATATATATAGACAGGGCAGCTTACGCTTCGGATATGTCCACAAAATGGCCGCCAACCACACTGACTCAGACTCCCTAATCTGCCACTTGAAATGTAGGAAGGGTATGTCAATTTCAAGGTGTTATTTACTAATCTGATTATTATTGGATATGCATAAAAATTGTATGGTGGGTTGCTGGATAGTTGTCGATTATTTTACGACTATAAAATTAAAATTCTGACCCAAAAATTTTTTTTTGAAGGGAAACAAAATCGAAAAAAAAAATGTA
>NC_090747.1:35971003-36001003 GCF_036898095.1 Palaemon carinicauda | reverse complement strand
ACAGGATTAGCACTTGGACACATTGCCCACTCGTCGAGAGGGAAGAGATTTTATTAAGTATTTTATCCTGAGAGTCCATTGATGAAAAAAAGGTTTCGTGCTAACGAGTTCTTGAGGAGAAATAAATGGCTCAACTTTTATGCAGGTATCAAATTCAATACCTTATTAGGAAAACGATTTTGGTATATTCAGACATAACTTGTTTTCGTTATGATCCATCCTTTCTCTGATCCTAAGGATATTTTTCTTGTTGATAGGAAGTTAATAAATTTCATCATTTTACAAAATATTCATAAATGTAACAAAAGTAGCAATATTAAAACCAGTATGTGAAACCATTTTTTACCCGAAACACATTTTAGTTTACAAATATTAACAAGAACTGCATGGCGGTTATCACAAGATATATGCAAATTCTAATCTAATAGTTCAAAGAGTTTTCTTGTAACCTCACATTATATTTATAATTTTGAACTGGGTATATTTCAAAGTGGCAGTATGATATGAATAGATCGGTTGGGTCTCAATATTCTCTCCATTTTCTTAATATTATGACGAGGGTTGACAGCTGATGTGTATCTAAATATTCAGTGTGTGGAGTACAATACTTGATAACATTAATTTTAGCTTGTTTAATTGTTCACCTGAAGGAAAATACTAGAAAAGAAAGTACACACACACATGTGTATATATATATATATATATATATATATATATATATATATATATATATATATATATATATATATATATATACATACATACATATATATATATATATATATATATATATATATATATATATATATATATATATATATATATATATATATATATATATATATATATATATATATACAGTATATATGTTATACATATATTTATATAAGTGGGGATACCCTAACGGGGAGAAAAGGTTTACGCCTCGTATTGATCACCAAAGCTATAATGGTCAGGGCAATACATACTAGGTAGTTTTATTGTTAGCAAACAGAAGAACATCTACCATCTCCAATCTGTAGTGGCTAACGTGGTGATTAAAACTGGCCAAAACCCAATCTTGTACTGTATATCACAGCCTCGTCAGTCCGCAGTGGCAGTGGAACTGCTTAAAGTATTGAGTAACTAAGTTCCACTGCAAGGGGTGATAGAAATATCTGGACTACAACAGGCCACCTCTAAAAACTAAACCTTGCAACATACAGTGTTAGACCCCTGTCTAGGGAAAAAGATCTTTCTCAGCCATCCATTAGATACTACCGTTAGAGAATTATGGGGTATTTTGACTGGCCAGATGGTACTACATTGGATCCTTCTCTCTGGTTACGTTTCATTTTTCGTTTTTTCTACACACATCCACACTGAATGGTCTGGCCTACTCTTTACATATTCTCCTCTGTCCTCATACACCAGACAACACAGATTACCAAACAATTCTTCTTCACTCATGGGGTTACTGCACTAATTGTTCAGTGGCCACTTTCCTCTTGGTAAGGGTAGAAAAGAGACTTTAGCTATGGTAAGCAGCTCTTCTATGAGAAGGACACTCCAAAATTAAACCATTTTTCTCTAGTCTTGGGTAGTGCCATAGCCTCTGTACCATGGTCTTCCACTGTCCTGGGTTTAGAGTTCTCTTGCCTGAGGGTACACTCTAGCACACTATTCTATCCTCTTTCTCTTCCTCTTGTTTTGTTAAAGTTTATATAGGAGATGTTTATTTTAATGTTACTCTTCTTATAATATTAAATTTTCCTTTTTCCTTCCTCACTGGGCTATTTGGGGCTCTGGGATTATAGCATCCTGCTTTTCCAACTAGGGTTGTAGCTTAGCTAGTAATAATAATGAGTAATAATAATAACTAAAATGGTGAAATAAATAAATTGGGAAATAATACGATTGAGGGAAATTTGAAGAACAAGGGAATCTTATATTGAATTTAAAGAGGGTCATATAAATGGCTTCAAAGAGCATGGACGGAAGAGAGAAAATTGAGTGTGTTTTCCTATTAATAAAAATGTTACAGATATTATAAATGACTTTTTAGTACTAGTGATATAATTGTAAGATTAATTATCAATCACAATAAGAAATATAAAGTGAAGATCATTCAAACGAATGCACCGACAACATCCCATACAGAGGAAGAAATGGACACTTTTTATGAAGATGGGGACTTGTCTTTGAAAAGACATAAGATACAAATTAAATTTGTTTTCAGTGATTGAAAATCTAAAGTAGGTCAAAAGATAAGAGGCTAATCAGCCGTAGGTAAATTTGGAGTAGGCATAAGTATTACAGTGGAGACAGGCTGGTAGAATTTGCTGAGAGAAATAATCTTAAAATCATGAACACCTCATTTTACTAATATTAATATACAAAAATGGCCATGGAAAAGCCTAAATAGAGAAAAAAAGAAGTAAATAGATTTTATCAAGAGTAAAAAAAGTCAATTTAATTTAAGTTGTTACAATGTTGAGCAAGTTAAAGTCAGGCAATGAAAGAATGGTGAGAAGAAAAAAAATTCTCATATCTAAGAAAAGAGAGAAAAAAAAATAAATTTTAAAAAAGAAAAAACTCATGTAATGAAAGAAAAAACTGATGTGTTTAGTTTAGCAATACAAGAAAGGTAATCTTAGCTACATAAGTATATAGATGCAGGTAAAGATGAAATTATCAGCAATTCAACAATTTTTTTTTTATTGGAATCAACACAAGAGATTTGTGGAAAAGTTACTAAACATAATCATGAAATGCTATCTAAAAAGATGAAAAACTGAATCAAGAAAACAATGGTATTGAAATTAAAATTTATGATGGATAAATTGAAATTAGAAATAACATCCAAAACAAACTAAAAACCAAAGATAATTGTTAACACAATGACACGAAATTTTATGAAACCATAAAGAAAGGAAGAAGCATGAAATTGAAAAGAAGTCTTGGAACCGGATGCAAACAAAAGTTTGGTTTTAAAGAGGAAAATCGAAATATCCACAATAATGATGTAGTTATAAACATTGCAAAAGGTTGCTAAAGTATATCATACAATAGTGAAAAAATAAATAACTTTACCAACAGAAATGATAAAACACATGAGCCAATACAAAAGGTAACGACAGGAGAATTAAGGAAAACATTAAAAGGCATGAAAACAGGCAAAATAGCAGGTGGAGATGGACTAACAATTGAATTAGTAGTAGATGAAAGACATTTCATAGTAGTAAAACTCTTGACACAATAAATCTGAAAAAAAAAAATATAGCCAAATAAGTCTACTGTCCGTAATATATAAAATATTTACAAAGATTATATTAGGTCGAATAAAAAGAGAGCCAGAATTTAATCAAGCAAGAGACCATGAACGCTTTAAATGTGTGGATTCAACAATTGACCAATTCCATGTATGTTATTAGCCAGCTAATGGAATAATCAATAGAGTTTGACTAACTACTACGTACAGCATTTATAGAATATCATAAAACTTTTGATTCTAGCAAAACATCAACAATAATGATAGACTTTCATAACCAAGGAATACAAGAATCGTTTGTTAAAAAACACTTTCATATATCTATACAGAGGGTACAGCAACTCTAAAACTACATAAAGATAGTGAAACAAATTCCGAGTAAGAAAAGGATAGCGACGGAGAGCTCATCTCTCCTGAATTATTCAGAGCACGTCAATAATTTTCTTTTTTTTTTCAATTCAGGTTTAGAAAAAGTGGGAGAGATTATTAATGGGGAATACCATCTCAAACCAAAATTCGTAGATGAAAAAGTTGTGTTTAGTGAAACATGAGAGGATTTTCAAAAATGATAGGAGATTTGAATAGAAAAAGCAGATATATAGGGATGAAAAAAAGTAAAATTTGAAATAATGTTCAGTGAAAATGCAGACAACAAATAAGACAACAAGTCTCTATAGACTGTTAAGGAAAATACCTACTTAGGACAGCCAAACAGTGTTTCCCAAGGACACAAGGACGAAATTAAAAGGAAGAAAAGCATAGGATAGAGGGCAATTGATGAAAAAAATCTATATTATTAAAATTAAAAGGCCACTTATGTATCATAAAGTTTGATCCTTAAAAACCCTTAGAAATAAGCTAGCTACAATTATATGAGCAATGAAAAAATAATGATGGTGATAACACTAAGGGACAGAAAGAGAGCAACAGGGATACTATAGTAAAGTAGATTAGAGAATATTTCAATATAATTTAAGAAAAAACAATTATAATGGGCGAGACATTTAATATTAATGACAGACAATAGTTGGATATTAAGATAAACAAAATGGGTCGCTAGCGATTGTAAAAGAAGTATGGGAATGAAGAGAAAACGTTTGCTTAACGAACTGATAATATTGCTGATGCGGAATGGCATAGAAAGACCATGAAAAGAAGCTAGTAGAAGGACATGGCTGAGGCGTTTGTAATAAATATATATATATATATATATATATATATATATATATATATATATATATATATATATATATATATATATATATACGTGTACACACACACACACACACACACACACACACACACATATATATATATATATATATATATATATATATATATATATATATATATATATATATATATATATATATATATATATACGCGTACACACACACACACACACACATATATATATATATATATATATATATATATATCGTCGTCGGCGCCCACTCGTGTCCGAGTATTGGGTTCTGTCGTTAGCCATCAGTCTCCTATCTGTGGGGTGGGTGCTTATGTCTGATGTGGCTGTTAAGTCCTAGTCTGTGGTGGAAGAGTCGCGGACAGGGTTCACAAGGGAGGGTAGGTGGTGGGCGGGGCTGTTCTAATCGCTCTCTCCTTCTTCTCCTCCTAGCCTCCTCATTTTGTCTCCTCCTCTCCTCGAATTCCATGGTGCCATGGTGTACTGTACTCCTCCAGGTTTTCCTGTCCCTGGCTGTTTCTTCCCATGAGGAAGGATCGATGTCAGTTAGAGCCAGGGTGCGCTTTAGTTGATCTTTATAGCGCATTTTCGGGGCTCCTCGTGGTCTGGTGCCCTGGGTCAGTTCTCCGTAGAATATTTTCTTTGGGAGCCTAGATGGATCCATCCTATGCACGTGTCCTATCCAGCGGAGGCGGTGGTGGATGATGGTGGCCTCCACGCTGGTCAGCGAGGCACGTTCTAAGACTTCAATGTTGGTGGTGTGGCTCTCCCAGGGGATTTTCAAGATCTGCCTCAGTTTCATTTGTTGGTAGCGTTCTAGGTTTTTAATATCGTTTCTATATAGCGTCCATGTTTCACATCCATACAGGAGCGTGGAGAGGACTACTGCCCTGAACACCATTATTTTGGTGGTCATTGTCTGTGCGTGGTTTTTAAATACGCAGCAGTTGAGTCGGCCAAAGGCGGAGTGGGCTGCCCTGATCCTGTTCTCCACGTCCTTTTTGCTTGTGGGAGCTGATGTTAGGATGCTCCCTAGGTAGGAGAACTGGTCCACCTGTTCTAACGGTTGGTCATTCACTGTGGTATTGAAGTTGGGGAGCATCAGTCCTGGTGGATGTTGGACGAGGGTCTTGGTTTTGTCTGTGTTGACTTGCATCCCAAAACGTTCGTAGGCAGAGTTGTATGCATCAGCTAACGACTGCAGGTCCTCTGCCGTCTGACCTGGGGTAGCATTGTCGTCAGCATACTGCAGTTCTCGCACTGCACACAAGGTGGTCTTGGTTCTGGCGCGGAGTCTAGCGAGGTTGAAAGCGCCTCCATCCATGCGGAAACGTAGGTTGACTGAGGGTGTGTCTGGGGGAATCTCGTTGAGCATTGCTGCGGTGTATAGCGAGAAACATGTTGGGCCAGAACACAGCCCTGCTTCAGGCCGCCGTTGATGGGGAATGGGTCTGAAAGAGAGTTCTGGTGGCAGACTCTCCCAACCCTTCCGTCATGGAGGGCACGCACCAGCTTGACAAAATCGGGTGGGCAGCCATATCTTTTGAGGACAGCCCACATGGCAGGTCGAGGTACTTTGTCGAAGGCCTTTTTCAAATCCCAGAAGATGAACATTATGGGCTGTTGTTGTTCGAGGTTCTTCTCTTGTAGTTGTCGCGCACAGAAGATCATGTCTATGGTCCCGCGGGAAGGTCGAAAGCAGCACTGGGACTCTGGCAGGACGTCTTCTGCGAGAATAAGGAGGCGGTCAAGGAGAATCCGAGCGAAAATCTTACTCGCGATGCTTAGTAGTGATTTTCCCCGGTAGTTGTTACAGTTCTCCCTGTCTCCCTTCTTGAAGATGGTAATGAAGTTTGCATCGCGGAAGTCACTGGGGGGGGGGGGGTCTTGGTCTCCCATATTTTCAGTATAAGGAGCATCAAACGGTTCCTCAAGCCGGGGCCACCGTGAGTGAGGAGCTCCAACGGGATGTTGTCTGGCCTGGGGCTTTGCCGGGCTTCATGCGCTGCAGGGCCTTCTTGAAGTCATGGATGGAGGGTGGTAGTGCCATCCAGTGACGGACGGGATGCTGCGGGGTCATTCGCAGGAGATCGTCTGGGGTGTCTGCTTGGTCATTGAGGAGGTTCTCAAAGTGAGACCTCCACCTGGCCAGGATGCCCTCGCTGTCGGTGATGGTCGTGGCCCCATCCGCGTCCTTCAGGCTGCCCACTGATGACTGTGTGGGACCGAATATTTCCTTTGTTGCTGCATAGAAGCTGCGCAGGTCACGTTGGTCAGCGAAACTCTGTATTTATGCAGCTTTTCTTTGCCACCAGGTGTTCTGGGCTTCACGGATCCCTCTTTGGCAACCAGCTTCAGCCACCTTGTGAGCACATTTGTTAGCTGCTGTTGGTTGGTTTTCCAAAGTCAGGCGTTCTTGTCGTTTGGTTTCAATGAGAAGAGAGATGGTAGCATCATTCTCATCAAACCAATCCTGCCGTTTCTTGGTGGTGTAGCCTAGTGTTTCCTCCGCGGCACGGGCCATGGCGTTTCTGAGGGTGGTCCAGTGGTGGTCAACAGTGGCCTGACCCACAGGGTCTGCGAGGTATTGTTCGCAGGCCTCCTTGTAGTTCTGTGCCACCTGTGGGTTGCGGAGCTTACTACAATCAAAGCGTTGGTGTGGTACGCTGTCAGGTGCCCTTCTGGGTGGTTGTAGGGTCGTCACGGAGAGTCGGGAGATGAGGAGTCTGTGGTCCGTCTAGCAGTCGTCCGCTCCGGGCATGGATCGGGTGATGCGGACGTCTCCTCGGTTTCTGGCTCTGGTAAGGACGTAGTCCAGGGTGTGCCAGTGTTTAGACCGTGGGTGTCTCCATGTGGTCTTTTGTCGCTTTGGTAACTGGAAGATGGTGTTGGTTACCACAAGTTGATGTTCTGCACACAGACCCAGTAGGAGTTGACCATTGGC
This sequence comes from Palaemon carinicauda, assembly GCF_036898095.1. NCBI lineage: Eukaryota > Metazoa > Arthropoda > Malacostraca > Decapoda > Palaemonidae > Palaemon > Palaemon carinicauda. Next base: position 35,993,605 of record NC_090747.1, on the reverse strand, counting down.
GTTGCAATTTCCAATGGCATGGCGGCCGATGATTCCCTCCCACAGGCGATCGTCTTTGCCTACTCGGGCATTAAAGTCGCCAAGCACAACGAGCTTGTCATTGGCGAACACTGCCTGGATGGTGCGGTCGAGCTGGGTGTAGAAGGCAGCTTTGTTATCATCGGTTGAGGTCATAGTCGGGGCGTAGACAGAGATCAGGGTGAGGTGTCTGTCCCGCGTGATGGGGATGCGGACAGTCATCAGGCGCTCACTGATGGCCTTGGGAGCGAGGTTGTGCTGCTGCACTAGCTGGGAACGGATGGCGAAGCCGACACCGTGGATGCGAGGCTCCTCTAGGGTCTTGCCTTTCCAGAAGATGGTGTAGCCTGTTCAAGCTTCGCTGATGTTGCCCTCTTCGGGTAGTCTGATCTCGCTAAGAGCCGCCACATCAACATTGAAGCGGGCTAGCTCCTTGCAGACAAGGGCTGTACGTCGTTCCGGGCGGTTGGTGTTCGTCACGTCTTGGAGGGTGCGGATGTTCCACGCACCTAAGGTTAATATTTTTTTTTTCTTGTTGTTTCGACCGCATTAGTGGGATGTCCGCCAGCCGCGGTGAGCTGACCAGACGGGTTTGCCGTGTCCGATGTTTACCCCACCTTTTCTAGGGGCCTCCCAATGTGGGGTGGGTTGCGGTGTCCTCAATAGGCCAGCCCAGTCACGGGTCCAGCTGCCGAAATCTGGTGTCACGGCACCGTCACCAGAGAGCGACTGAATCTTAGACTCGACGCCTGAGTGCAGTCGTGGGCTAAGGGCTTCCAGCTATCCAGGCCTGCCCCCTTCACCCACGGTGCTGTCGCCTCAGGACTTGCTGGTGGTGATGATGATGATGATGGTGAGAAAGAGATGAAGAAGGGTGGAGGAAACGACAGAATGCCAGTAGCTGGGTATATTGTTTTGGGTGGTCGTGGCTTTGCAACGGCCACGCACACACACTTGGCCCACATCGTTTTCACCGCGGCTCAAGACATATGAGACTGGCGGCTTCTCCGATGTTGGTTGCATCGGGCTGCCGGGTTCTTGTTATGTCAAGGCCCGCCTTGCTGCCTGCCCGACAGGCATTGCCCTCTTCCGCCGGCGCTGGGAAGCTCCGCCGTTGGGGTCTTGTTTGGTTTGATTTTGGAGTTTTCCTTCTCCTAGCCTTTGCCTATCTTAAAATAAAGGAGGAGGCCTATAGGGGTCCAGTCTTGGTCTGGTCTCTCAGAACTGGCCTTAGCGGTATGGTTGAGCCTGCCAGGGTGGATAAACTACCCCACCGCCATTGCCCAGCCCATCATTGGGACACTCAAGCCCCTCTTCTGCAACAAAGTGCTGGACCATCAGAGGGGATATATATATATATATATATATATATATATATATATATATATATGCACATAACTATATATATATAACTATATATATATATATATATATATATATATATATATATATATATATATATATATATATATATATATATATATATATATATATATATATATATATATATGTATATATATATATATATATATATATATATATATATATATGTATATATATATATATATGTATATATATATATATATATATATATATATATATATATATATATATATATATATATATATATATATATATATATATATATATATATATATACATATATATATATATACGTATATATATATATATATATATATATATATATATATATATATATATATATATATATATATATATATATATATATATATATATATATATATATATATATATATATATATATATATATATATATATGGGGGTGTGTGTGTGTGTATACATATAAAATATGCTCATCATAAATTCATTGGCTGTAAGTTTGAACGTTTGAGGTTCTACTGATTCAACTACCAGATTAGGATACCCATTCTACACAGCTTCCAGAGTACTGTGTTGTATTGAGCTTCAGGATGGAGATGGCCTGACTATTAGAATTAACTGCATGAATAGTACTACGAGCAGGATGGAACTGTCGGTGTGGAGGATTTATTTTTTTTTTATTTTAAATTTTGTTTTTTGCCAAATCCAGAGAGAGAGAGAGAGAGAGAGAGAGAGAGAGAGAGAGAGAGAGAGAGAGAGAGAGAGAGAGAGAGAGAGAGAGAATTTCATTTGCTTTAGTTTTGCTAGATCGCGCGAGAGTGTGTGTTTGTGTGTGTGTTTGTGTCTTTGTGTGTACGCGGTGCGCGCCGAAGAACAAGTGGTATTTAGCGAATGATTGTTTGTAGTGGGAAAGACTGTTGGTACAAATGAGATTGTTTGTTTATGTTTTTAGTTAGGCTACGACAGTGGTGAATGTTTCGGAGCGAATGCTTTTTATGATTGACTGCGTCCTGAAGCAGTTGTGTGATTGAATGCTGGATTATATCTATTATTTTTCTTACCAGCGTGGAAGTGTTTTGATTATTTTGACAGTAAGTACAGTTTTGTTTATCTTTGCTTGTCGTGATTGTGAATAATAGGAACTATTTATTATTTATCTGTTATTATAGTGCGATAGTTTAGTTAGCTAGGAGTGTTTGTAAGTGTTTTGTTTTTTTATTTTCAGGCCGTGATTCCTCCTTGGAATTACTTATTTCTTTTAAGAACATTTTGTTTTGACTGAAGATAGTGTTGATGGCCTGGATTGTTATAAAGGATTTCTATTTGACTGTTCTTTGAAACGAAAGACCTATTGATCACCGGACTTTGAATTTCTTTTGGACCTGGTTAATACGTATGCTGATGATGAATATGATGATGATGATGATGATTATGATTACACTCACGGCTTAAATCAATAAATACATTTTGTATTGACTGAGTGTCAGTGTTGCCATAGTGTGGCGTTGCAACCGAGTTGTTGCGTTGGGCTTGAAAGGACTGTTAGCCCTTGTGTGGACGAAGGTGTCCACAAACCTATATTATATGTTAAAAGTGCTTTTGTTGGTTTTTTTTGTTAGTTTTAAGTTTTGTTAGTTATTTTGAGTTTTTGACTGCATTTTATTTTAGTATTAAGTGATTATTATAGTTATAAGTGTGGTTGCTGGTGTTTTTCGTTAAATATTCTAGAATATAAGGAAATATAGTTTTAAGGTTATGTTTAGTTTTTTTTACCTTCTGTTAAAGAGTCTGGTATAGATAACGTAAGGGGAAAGTTTGTTTTGTTGAGACAATTGTCTGTAGGTGTGATTCAGGGTGTGGGGCTTGTTTTTTAAACATCCTGCCACATTATTTTGGCGCCCGAACAGGGACAGTCGAGGTGGGATTGAACCATACTCTTTCACAAAGGTTATATTTAGGATTTAGATTTAAGGTTAACGACAATGGAAGGTAAATTAAAGGCTTTGGAGGAGGAATTGCGGTATTATAAAGAACGGGAGCAGATGTTGATAGTTGAGAAAGAGAGGTTGCTAGTAGAGAATGAGAGGTTGAACTGGGAGAATGAGGCGATGCAGAAGGAGCTTAGGGAGTTGAAGGGAACTGTAGAGAAAGTGGAAGAATGTTTTGAGATGAGGATGAAAGAGAATGAGGAACGGATGGAGAACCGATTGGAAGCTATGATGGGGCAAGTCATGGGGATGATGAAAAGTATAATGGGTGAAGGTGCAGTCGGAGGAGTGTCCTCAGCTTCGGGTAATGGGTTGGTAGTGGAAGAGAAGGTTAAGGTCGGTGATAATGGGAAAGGAAGTGATAGTGATAGTAGTAATAGTGATGGTGATATTGAAGATAAGGGAATTAGGCATAGTAAGGATGAACAGAAAGGTGAGAGGAAAGATGAAAGAAAGGTAAAAGTGATGTGAAGAAAGACAAGAAAAAGTATCAGGCTGATAGCAAGGACGATTGTGAATGGGTGAAAGTGGTAAGTAAGAAAAAGGGTAAGAAGGGAATGGTTAAGGATAGGAATTTAAGTGTGGAAGTGGATTCATTATATTCAAATGAGGAAGAAGGTAACAAGGGAGTAGACAGTGATGATAGCAGTGAGAATGAACGTGATGTGTGTAAGACTGTGTTTATGAGTGAGGTACCTCGGTGTGAAAGGTTCAATGAGCATAGCAGTAGGGATGTATATGATTTTTTCAAGGAGTATGAGAGGTATTGTCAGGATAAGTATGGTAATAGTAAAAGAGTTTGGGCTAGGGAGTTAGGAGAATATTTGACTGGGTATTTGTTGACGATGTATGGAGTGATAATGAGTGTAGGTGACGTTGATTATGAAAGTGTGAAAACAGAATAATTGAACAGGTAAAACGTATGAAAGGGAGTGTTAGGTATAAGCGTAAGAATGATTTTGATGAGGCAAGGATGAATGCAGGAGAAGCTATATCAATGTATGTATGTAGGTTGGAAACGTTAGCTAGGAAGAAGTATGGGGATGAAGGCATAAATGAGAATAAGGAGTTAATGAGGAAGTTTTTGGCAACAGTACCTGAGAATGTGTGTGAATTTATTAATTTGAAACGCAAAGAGATAATGAGGTGGACGCAAGAGAGATTGACATGGGATGATATACTACAGATAGTTGAGGATTATGAGTTAGATAGGTGCATGAAAGAAAGTAAATCTGTGAGTGTAAGAACTGGAATGGAAGAAAGTGTAATAGAATATGGTACTTATAAGCACGCAATTTTGAGAGGACCAATGAGGGTAGCTGGTAATGTAGTAGATAGGAGTGTTAGGGCGAGTAATGTGGGAATACCTGTAAATACAAATGAAGGATTTAGGCAGGGTAATTGGCGCAATAGGGATAGGAGTGTGAGTGCACATCGAGGTATGTCAGATAGCCGTGTCCGTGATGAAAAGTGTTATAGGTGTGGGAAAGTTGGTCATAAGAAGAATGAATGTAGATGGGCTCTAGGTGCTTGTTTTGGATGTGGTGAGGTAGGGCATAGAATTAGCGAGTGCAAGAAAGAGAAAGGGGTAAAATGTTTTCGGTGTGGTATGACTGGGCACATAGCCAGTGGATGTCGTAGTAATCGTATGAATGTGATTTGTGGTAATTGTGGTAAGGATGGGCATTATGCTAGAATGTGCAAGGAGCCGCGGGGTAAGTGTACTAAATGTGGTGCAGATGGGCATGTAACTAGAGTATGTAGGAAGAAGGGATTAGGCCAGCCAGGATGTTCGGGAAACTAGAGTGTGAGAGGGTTCAGCTGGGTGAGTCCTCCTGTGTGTTTGTGGAAGGAATAGGATCAATGTTTGTGAGAATGGGATGAATAATTGGTTAGAAATGAGCTTGTATGAATCTAGTATGCATGAAAAGTTAGGGCTGGAAAATAAACAATTAGTGTTGGTTGAATAAAGGAAAAAGAGGCGTTTGAAAGTTTTAAGTAAGGATGAAAAAAGGGAAAAATTTATAAGTAAAAGTGAGAATAGAAATAAGTATGACAAGGGAGTAAATGTGAAAGTGTGTATGGAAGATAAATGTGTTAATACAGATGAATCATGGCTGAGTATGAATGATACCTATAGTGTGTGTGGCTTTTCCTTAGGTGATGTAAAAGAAAGGATGACGAATGCGAGAGTGAGAGATAGGAGAATGATTAGTAGCATGAATGAATCTTTTACTAAAGTTGAGAATGTTTTTGATGAAATGGATGAACTGTTTACAGAAATGAGTGTAATTATAGGGCCAGATGAGAACGAGGTAGATATGATTGTACATGATATATTAGATGATAGGGATTTAGATAAGAATAGTGTTAATGTAGCGAATGATTGTGATAAGGAAGAAGTGAATGAGAGAGTATATGGAGGCCCAGTTACTCGGAGTAGAGGTCCCGTTCCCGACTGCGACTGGGTTATGAAAAAAATAATGTAAGTGTTGTGTGAGAAGGATTTGGCAAAGTAAGGGGGGAGGAATGTGGAGGATTTATTTTTGTTTTATTTTAATTTTTGTTTTTCGCCAAATCCAGAGAGAGAGAGAGAGAGAGAGAGAGAGAGAGAGAGAGAGAGAGAGAGAGAATTTCATTTGCTTTAGTTTTGCTAGATCGCACGAGAGTGTGTGTTTGTGTGTGTGTTTGTGTCTTTGTGTGTACGCGGTGCGCGCCGAAGAACAAGTGGTATTTAGCGAATGATTGTTTGTAGTGGGGAAGACTGTTGGTACAAATGAGATTGTTTATGTTTTTAGTTAGGCTACGACAGTGGTGAATGTTTCGGAGCGAATGCTTTTTTTGATTAACTGCGTCCTGAAGCAGTTGTGTGATTGAATGCTGGATTATATCTATTATTTTTCTTACCAGCGGGGAAGTGTTTTGATTATTTTGACAGTAAGTACAGTTTTGTTTATCTTTGCTTGTCGTGATTGTGAATAATAGGAACTATTTATTATTTATCTGTTATTATAGTGCGATAGTTTAGTTAGCTAGGAGTGTTTGTAAGTGTTTTGTTTTTTTTATTTTCAGGCCGTGATTCCTCCTTGGAATTACTTATTCCTTTTAAGAACAATTTATTTTGACTGAAGATAGTGTTGATGGCCTGGATTGTTATAAAGGATTTCTATTTGACTGCTCTTTGAAACGAAAGACCTATTGATCACCGGACTTTGAATTTCTTTTGGACCTGGTTAATACGTATGCTGATGATGAATATGATGATGATGATGATGATGATTATGATTACACTCACGGCTTAAATCAATAAATACATTTTGTATTGACTGAGTGTCAGTGTTGCCATAGTGTGGCGTTGCAACCGAGTTGTTGCGTTGGGCTTGAAAGGACTGTTAGCCCTTGTGTGGACGAAGGTGTCCACACACCTATATTATATGTTAAAAGTGCTTTTGTTGGGTTTTTTTTTGTTAGTTTTAAGTTTTGTTAGTTATTTTGAGTTTTTGACTGCATTTTATTTTAGTATTAAGTGATTATTATAGTTATAAGTGTGGTTGCTGGTGTTTTTCGTTAGATATTCTAGAATATAAGGAAATATAGTTTTAAGGTTATGTTTAGTTTTTTTTACCTTATGTTAAAGAGTCTGGTATAGATAACGTAAGGGGAAAGTTTGTTTTGTTGAGACAATTGTCTGTAGGTGTGATTCAGGGTGTGGGGCTTGTTTTTTAAACATCCTGCCACATTATTTTGGCGCCCGAACAGGGACAGTCAAGGTGGGATTGAACCAGACTCTTTCACAAAGGTTATATTTAGGATTTAGATTTAAGGTTAACGACAATGGAAGGTAAATTAAAGGCTTTGGAGGAGAAATTGCGGTATTATAAAGAACGGGAGCAGATGTTGATAGTTGAGAAAGAGAGGTTGCTAGTAGAGAATGAGAGGTTGAACTGGGAGAATGAGGCGATGCAGAAGGAGCTTAGGGAGTTGAAGGGAACTGTAGAGAAAGTGGAAGAATGTTTTAAGATGAGGATGAAAGAGAATGAGGAACGGATGGAGAACCGATTGGAAGCTATGATGGGGCAAGTCATGGGGATGATGAAAACTATAATGGGTGAAGGTGCAGTCGGAGGAGTGTCCTCAGCTTCGGGTAATGGGTTGGTAGTGGAAGAGAAGGTTAAGGTAGGTGATAATGGGAAAGGATAGTGATAGTGATAGTAGTAATAGTGATGGTGATATTGAAGATAAGGGAATTAGGCATAGTAAGGATGAACAGAAAGGTGAGAGGAAAGATGAAAGAAAGGTAAAAGTGATGTGAAGAAAGAGAAGAAAAAGTATCAGGCTGATAGCAAGGACGATCGTGAATGGGTGAAAGTGGTAAGTAAGAAAAAGGGTAAGAAGGGGATGGTTAAGGATAGGAATTTAAGTGTGGAAGTGGATTCATTATATTCAAATGAGGAAGAAGGTAACAAGGGAGTAGACAGTGATGATAGCAGTGAGAATGAACGTGATGTGTGTAAGACTGTGATTATGAGTGAGGTACCTCGGTGTGAAAGGTTCAATGAGCATAGCAGTAGGGATGTATATGATTTTTTCAAGGAGTATGAGAGGTATTGTCAGGATAAGTATGGTGATAGTAAAAGAGTTTGGGCTAGGGAGTTAGGAGAATATTTGATTGGGTATTTGTTGACGATGTATGGAGTGATAATGAGTGTAGGTGACGTTGATTATGAAAGTGTGAAAAACAGAATAATTGAACAGGTAAAACGTATGAAAGGGAGTGTTAGGTATAAGCGTAAGAATGATTTTGATGAGGCAAGGATGAATGCAGGAGAAGCTATATCAATGTACGTATGTAGGTTGGAAACGTTAGCTAGGAAGAAGTATGGGGATGAAGGCATAAATGAGAATAAGGAGTTAATGAGGAAGTTTTTGGCAACAGTACCTGAGAATGTGTGTGAATTTATTAATTTGAAACGCAAAGAGAAAATGAGGTGGACGCAAGAGAGATTGACATGGGATGATATACTACAGATAGTTGAGGATTATGAGTTAGATAGGTGCATGAAAGAAAGTAAATCTGTGAGTGTAAGAACTGGAATGGAAGAAAGTGTAATAGAATATGGTAGTTATAAGGACGCAATTTTGAGAGGACCAATGAGGGTAGCTGATAATATAGTAGATAGGAGTGTTAGGGCGAGTAATGTGGGAATACCTGTAAGGACAAATGAAGGATTTAGGCAGGGTAATTGGCGCAATAGGGATAGGAGTGTGAGTGCACATCGAGGTATGTCAGATAGCCGTGTCCGTGATGAAAAGTGTTATAGGTGTGGGAAAGTTGGTCATAAGAAGAATGAATGTAGATGGGCTCTAGGTGCTTGTTTTGGATGGGGTGAGGTAGGGCATAGAATTAGCGAGTGCAAGAAAGAGAAAGGGGTAAAATGTTTTCGGTGTGGTATGACTGGGCACATAGCCAGTGGATGTCGTAGTAATCGTATGAATGTTATTTGTGGTAATTGTGGTAAGGATGGGCATTATGCTAGAATGTGCAAGGAGCCGCGGGGTAAGTGTACTAAATGTGGTGCAGATGGGCATGTAACTAGAGTATGTAGGAAGAAGGGATTAGGCCAGCCAGGATGTTCGGGAAACTAGAGTGTGAGAGGGTTCAGCTGGGTGAGTCCTCCTGTGTGTTTGTGGAAGGAATAGGATCAATGTTTGTGAGAATGGGATGAATAATTGGTTAGAAATGAGCTTGTATGAATCTAGTATGCATGAAAAGTTAGGGCTGGAAAATAAACAATTAGTGTTGGTTGAATAAAGGAAAAAGAGGCGTTTGAAAGTTTTAAGTAAGGATGAAAAAAGGGAAAAATTTATAAGTAAAAGTGAGAATAGAAATAAGTATGACAAGGGTGTAAATGTGAAAGTGTGTATGGAAGATAAATGTGTTAATACAGATGAATCATGGCTGAGTATGAATGATACCTATAGTGTGTGTGGCTTTTCCTTAGGTGATGTAAAAGAAAGGATGACGAATGCGAGAGTGAGAGATAGGAGAATGATTAGTAGCATGAATGAATCTTTTACTAAAGTTGAGAATGTTTTTGATGAAATGGATGAACTGTTTACAGAAATGAGTGTAATTTTAGGGCCAGATGAGAACGAGGTAGATATGATTGTACATGATATATTAGATGATAGGGATTTAGATATGAATAGTGTTAATGTAGCGAATGATTGTGATAAGGAAGAAGTGAATGAGAGAGTATATGGAGGCCCAGTTACTCGGAGTAGAGGTCCCGTTCCCGACTGCGACTGGGTTATGAAAAAAATAATGTAAGTGTTGTGTGAAAAGGATTTGGCAAAGTAAGGGGGGAGGAATGTGGAGGATTTATTTTTGTTTTATTTTAATTTTTGTTTTTCGCCAAATCCAGAGAGAGAGAGAGAGAGAGAGAGAGAGAGAGAGAGAGAGAGAGAATTTCATTTGCTTTAGTTTTGCTAGATCGCGCGAGAGTGTGTGTTTGTGTGTGTGTTTGTGTCTTTGTGTGTACGCGGTGCGCGCCGAAGAACAAGTGGTATTTAGCGAATGATTGTTTGTAGTGGGAAAGACTGTTGGTACAAATGAGATTGTTTATGTTTTTAGTTAGGCTACGACAGTGGTGAATGTTTCGGAGCGAATGCTTTTTTTGATTAACTGCGTCCTGAAGCAGTTGTGTGATTGAATGCTGGATTATATCTATTATTTTTCTTACCAGCGGGGAAGTGTTTTGATTATTTTGACAGTAAGTACAGTTTTGTTTATCTTTGCTTGTCGTGATTGTGAATAATAGGAACTATTTATTATTTATCTGTTATTATAGTGCGATACTTTAGTTAGCTAGGAGTGTTTGTAAGTGTTTTGTTTTTTTATTTTCAGGCCGTGATTCCTCCTTGGAATTACTTATTCCTTTTAAGAACATTTTGTTTTGACTGAAGATAGTGTTGATGGCCTGGATTGTTATAAAGGATTTCTATTTGACTGCTCTTTGAAACGAAAGACCTATTGATCACCGGACTTTGAATTTCTTTTGGACCTGGTTAATACGTATGCTGATGATGAATATGATGATGATGATGATGATTATGATTACACTCACGGCTTAAATCAATAAATACATTTTGTATTGACCGAGTGTCAGTGTTGCCATAGTGTGGCGTTGCTACCGAGTTGTGGCGTTGGGCTTGAAAGGACTGTTAGCCCTTGTGTGGACGAAGGTGTCCACACACCTATATTATATGTTAAAAGTGTTTTTTTTTTTTTTTTTTTTTTTTTTTTTTTTTTTTAGTTTTAAGTTTTGTTAGTTATTTTGAGATTTTGACTGCAGTTTATTTTAGTATTAAGTGTTTATTATAGTTATAAGTGTGGTTGCTGGTGTTTTTCGTTAAATATTCTAGAATATAAGGAAATATAGTTTTAAGGATATGCTTGGTTTTTTTACCTTTTGTTAAAGAGTCTGGTATAGATAACGTAAGGGGAAAGTTTGTTTTGTTGAGACAGTTGTCTGTAGGTGTGATTCAGGGCGTGGGGCTTGTTTTATAAACATCCCGCCACATCGGGGAAGATGTGAATGCATTCAAATTGAACTCAACTACTTTTTGCAACTCAGTTTTGTCATAGTTATTGTTAAAGTATAAGGGTATTAACATATTTCGTAAAAAAATTATCTCCATAATTTTACCAAGAATTCAGAAAATAAATCTTAATCAACAAAAGTGATATTCTTATTCTGTATATGGCATTAGTTATAGAGAATTTCATAGCATGTACTTTTCCAAAAATATTAATAAACTTGTATACAAATTAGTCTCAACAATATTTATGATGGTTGTTCACCTTTAAAACTCTCCTCATGTATGATGTTTAACAAAGATTTTGATTGGAATCAAAACAAAGATATAATTCTAAGTTGATTTTAGATTAAAATTTCTTGTACAACGTGATTTTTACATACGCAATATTACCATTATTATTACCTTTATCATTATGATTGATGATGAAAACTTCCTCGATATAATTCCAATTTATTTTAGTTTTCTGAGCATAAAGAGTAAGGTTATTTCAAAGCAGAATACCAAAATCTAATGGAATTTTAGTTTTAGAAGGTGAATGGATAAGGAGGTTAAGAGGTTGTTTTTACGAGAATGTTTGTTCATACCACATTGAAATAATGTGTTTTCCCTTACTTTTTAATATTGGAATTAATAATATTAAAGGGGAATAGGTCTTCTAAACTAAATGCCAAATTACAGCCATCTCCCCAAAGCCGGGGTTCCAGTTACCATGAGATCCTTTTGTTAATCTCTGACAAACTCATGTTATATTGCGATAAGACTTGGAGGCTCACCGGTGGATCATAACTCGCGGTTGAGGATTGGCGATAACTGGCGGGGAGAAATTGTAGAAGTGGAAGGTAGGGATACAGGAGGTCGTCTTTGGAGGGTCAGAGTTTCGCAATGCAATCAATCGTTTTATGAGCAGTTTACCCTGAAAGGAATTTCAGTTAAACCTAGAATTTTCTCTTTTTTTACTATTATTATATTTTGAAAGTGGAAAAAAATTCTTATTAAGAAATTTCTTTATCAACGATATAATAATAATAATAATAATAATAATAATAATAATAATAATAATAATAATAATAATAATAATAATAATAATACTATTTATCTAAAACTTACAGTAAATTAAACTATTAATATTTCAACTCATACGCTAACAATTTAATTGCTGGTTTGATATTGGGTTTGTCTAGGTCTAAAATAATAAATGGATATTGTACGATTTATATTCATAAATTTGGTTACAATTTTTATTATTTCTATTTTAGGGAAGTTATATTAACTTTCTACTCTTCCTTAGTGTATTAAGAAAAAATTATGGATAGTAGAAATATCTTTCTTAATTTGTTCATTAATGGTGTTTTACCGTTTTTGTATTGATTATAATTTTAGAACTTCGTCATTGATATCTAAACATTCATCTATTTTTTTTTTTTTTACAGCATATATGCTTTATTTTTTTTTTCATTTGTTTTATTGTTATACTTCTTAAGAACTCGAGATTTTCTAATAGGAATGTCTTTAGTTTTTTGGTTTGACTTTGTGGCAGATGTGCGATAATGTTTGTCGTTGACCAGTTAATTGAACTAAGCGAACAGGATTAGCTCAGCTTAAAAGAGGTAGATATTTTTCACACTTCATCAGATACTTATTAGACTGGTATCTGACGAATCAAGTCATATTGTTTCACAGACAGCGAACAATAATGCATTTTACTACGTATAAGACATAATTTATTTTTGATTTATTACATCGATTAATTAGATTATCATCATACAAAATAATGTATACATTAAACGCAAAAGAGATATGTGATCTTAGACACATCTAGAAAACGTATATTCAACTCGTGTTTAGTTGTGTGCACTGTTCTGCTCAAAAAGATTTTCTTATAAGGTTTCTAAATGTATAGACAATAGATTATAATCTTACTGTTGCCAAAAGAATATCTTCATCTATATTCATTTAAGGAATCGTACTATGAAATATATTCGATTCATGACATTTTTGTTCCTCTTATAATAACAGTTTATTAATTATTAATGTATGCACATATCCGTTACAAAGCGTTTTTGAAGGATTGTTTTCCTACATCAGTTTTTTCTTCATAAAATGATAATAATAATAATAATAAAAATAATAATAATAATAATAATAATAATAATAATAAAAATAATAATAATGATAATAATAAAGATATTAATATTATGAATAATAATAATAATAATGATAATAATAATAATAATAATAATAATAATAATAATAATAATAAAGATAATAATTATAATAATATTGTTATTATGAATAATAATAATAATAATAATAATAATAATAATAATAATAATAATAATAATAATAATAATAATAATATTACAATAATAATAATAATAATAATAATAATAATAATAATAATAATAATAATAATAATAATTTATACAGATAAAAAAAGCAATGGTGTTGTATAGACATTATCAAATAACCATTTATATAGCTGTTATATACTCCACAAGTGCCAATCTAGCGATTTAGATTATGTGTCAATAATGAGTTCAGAATTTCTTTCAGAACAGAGAGAACAGCCTTCACAAAGGTCAGGTGTTTTGTTTGTTATGAACAATCAATTTGTATTTCTATCTGGGTGTTCGGTTATTTTATTCTATCTGCGAAGGATTATTGCAAGCAGGGTCGTTTATCGCTAAAATAGATGCTGGTATCAATAATATAATGTCCCAAATCAGGTATCATATATACGGTTCTAGGACATTTGCGTACTGGACGTTTGCGTTCTGGATATTTGCATCCTTGTATGTGTGTTTTAGTAATTCTCTAAAGCATTTTATCCTTACCTTTATTCTATACTTTTACACCGTAATTTTATTTATACCTTTAACCACCATGAATATACATATGTTTTAATGGCATCAAATAATTTAGATTCTTACTTCATTCTTTGAAAATAATTATACCTTTAGCCATACTGGACACGAAAGGATATATATGTATATATAAATATATATATATATATATATATATATATATATATATATATATATATATATATATATATATATATATATGTATATATATATGTATATATATATATATATATATATATATATATATATATATATATATATATATATATATATATATATATATATATATATATATATATATATTTATATCTATATATGTATATATAGATATATATATATATATATATATATATATATATATATATATATATATATATATATATATATATATATATATATCTATATATACATATATAGATATATATATATATATGTATATACATATATATATAGATATATATATATATATATAAATTATATATATATATATACATATATATATATATATATATATATATATATATATATATATACATACATATATATATATATATATATATATATATATATATATATATATATATATATGTATATATATACATATATATATATATATATATATATATATATATATATATATATATATATATATATATATATATATATATATATATGTATATATATACATGTATATATATATATATATATATATATATATATATATATATATATATATATATATATATTTATATATATATAAATGCATATATATATATATATATAAATATATTAATATATATATATATATATATATATATATATATATATATATAAATATATTAATATATATATATATATATATATATATATATATATATATATATATATATATATATATATATATATATATATATATATATATATATATATATATATATATCAGACTCAACTTTGTCTAGCATCTGGATTTAATAGCAACGTCGAGATCTCAAGACCGCACTGCTTCTGCATTAACTTCTTCTTGTGATGCTAACCCAATGCTCCAAATCTCATCTTTTCTTTCAACAGCTTTTGCAGAAATCCTTCCATAAATAATTATGAAATTAAGGCATAACCAGATGTCCCAATTGGAGAACAAAGCTTACTTGTTTAAACGCCAGGGAAGTCGGTGCATACGATATCGAGGCAAATACCAAACGACTGAGTAGCTTCACTTATGACTTGGTCACAGCCTGATTCAGAGTCAAAATCCAAAGTTCTAAAGGTAAAGCGATCATTAAGAGAAACATAATTTAACCATTCCCAATGGTGAGCATTGAAATCACCAACAGAGACAAACGATCCCTTTCTATTATCCTTTTGTATATTAGCCATAATGGTAAGAAGACAACCGAAGGTAAAATAATCCAAATCAAGATAACAATAATAATAAAATTGATTATAATAAAATTAAAAATGACAATTATGACTAAGTGAAGGATTATATATTCAGCATTCAAAAAATCTGAATCCTTTTGTGGTTGGAAGATAAACTGTAGTATTCACATGGCATCAAGCTATCAGTTTATTAGATGTGACAGATGCAATAAAACATTTTAATGAATTGCCAGTCCTTTCCGTACATTTTCAGTATCAGTTATCTTTATACGCCTCGCAATCTATTCTGAACGTAGTCGTTTTTTTTTCTTTGCGGAGTCGGGGGTTAAA
This sequence comes from Palaemon carinicauda, assembly GCF_036898095.1. Taxonomy (NCBI): domain Eukaryota; kingdom Metazoa; phylum Arthropoda; class Malacostraca; order Decapoda; family Palaemonidae; genus Palaemon; species Palaemon carinicauda. The sequence goes on along the minus strand of NC_090747.1, from coordinate 35,978,064 downwards.
CCGGTATTTTCAATATTTTTTTTTTTACAATAACATGAAATATATATTGTTTAAAGGTATATAGCGCATTAGTTGTTTTGGCAATAGCAATCATTATCCATGCCAGAATGTATATTTCACAAAATATTTTTGTTCTCACCTTCTGTAAAAGTATTTAAGTCCATTCCAGAAATTATATTTTATGATAAATTATATTTCCCCGTTCTGCAAAATGATTAAAGTACTAAAGTTAATAGAAAATGTAAAATGAAAGAAAAAACGTACACTGAAAAAAAAGACGAACTAAAATATTTTTACATAAGCAAATCCTAAACTAAATTACTTTGTCAGTGTCATCAGGGTGATTTTAAATTTTCCTCATTTGTCCTCAGTTCAACATACGAAATTTTTCGTATACCTTATTATAATTTACAATTAAATGTTATTTTATGATCAATTTTATGACTCATTAATGATAAACATTGTTAAAACTAGTCCACAGAAATGCTAGATATATTCTAATTTCAATTGTTTTTGTTTATCTTTAGGTAGAAACGTGTTATATAAGGAAGCACTTAATATCATCATTATTATTATTATTATTATTATTATTATTATTATTATTATTATTATTATTATTATTATTATTATTATTAGTATTAGTATTATTATTATTATTATTATTATTATTATTATTATTATTATTATTATTATTATCATACCAAATTAGCCTTTAATCCTAGATGGAAAAATAAGATGCCATGAGCCCACGGCCCCTAGTAGGGAAGATAGCCCAATGAGGAAAGGAAACCAGGAAATTAAAAAAAAAAGAGAAGAATTAACTGGATGAAATATTTCAAGAACAGTAGCAACATTAAAATAGATTCTTCACATAAAAAAATTAAAAAAAAAAAAAACTTCCGAAAAATAGAAACAAGAGGAAGAGAAATAAAGTAGAACAGCATGCCCCACAATATCCCCAAGCAAGAGTACTCTAATATATGACAGTGTAAGGCCATGATACAGAGGCTATGTCATTACCCATGACCACAGAACAACATATATTCCATACACGCTCGTAGACTATAATGGTTTAGATTTTTTTCTTATCACTTGCTCTTTCCTGCACTGTCAGTAGACTAACTAATGTTATCAGCCTAGGACAAGCTTTATCATGTTTAAATTTTAGTGACGTTCTTCCTGGCAAGTCGCTATAGATAAACTTGATTGTAATAGTGCTTAGTTGTATTCCTCTCGCATGTAAGTTACAATCTAACTGCCAGCTTGCACATTGGTTACTAGAGGAGTGTCTGCTCCCTACCGCCTGACCCCTCACTTCTGTGGCACAGTTTTTTAATATTCCGCCCAATGAATGTGCCTCTTCGGCACATGTTGCCTCAAGGAAACTACCTTCCTTTGTCGGCGAAGAAGCGTTCTGTTTATTCAAGCGTGCTGAAATCCAGTTTCGCATCAAGGGCGTGACTCAGTCCCAGCATCAAAGAAGAATATGTTCTTGCGGCGATCCCAGATGACATTTACCCGGAAATCTTCAATTGGCCCTGTGAGCAAGGGGAAACCTCAATAGCGTACGGCGTCCTACAAAATTACATCCTGGAGCAGTACTAGCCATCGACAGCCACCCAAAAAGTCAAACTTTTTGAGCTCTCTCAATAACAATTTGGGGGACCAAAAGACATCACTCACCTTCAGGGAAATGACCAGTATGGCTTGCCTGCAACCTGCCATAGACGGCCCTCATCGTGAAGTGAACCTACTTCGTGCCCTTTGTATACGACACTTACCTGAACCTGTATATGATGCCATACTTAATGTCAATATTTTGCCCATGAAGAACCTAGTGACTAAAGTCGACGCCCTTATGTAAAGCTGGGTCACGACCTTCAAGACCTCCATCAACGCCTCTGCTCCTGATAAAGAGGAAAAGTATTCAACATCGACCGAAGCATGGTATGAATATGTTAGGACTCAGATGGCCAACAAATGATGTGACAAAGTGGTGACAAAACTGCCCATCACTCACCACTTGCTAACGACCCAACCTAGGCCTCTTGCCAAGACATGACATAGTCTGTGTAAATCTGCCGACTTCTGCCTAGTAGCTGCAAAGGGATCTGTGATCCCCATCCATGGTTAAAGAACCTCACATTATTGTTTGGAGTCGTAATAGATCACTGGAAATATCTTGATGCTGACCTCACATGCCAATCCTTAGCGTAGATTTCCTCTTACACTACTACCTCTTGGTTGATATCACTCACTGACGGCTAGTCAACGCAGAATTTTACTTACCCAAACCTCTTTAACCCACCTCCTCTTACCTTGCTTTCCAAATGATTGCACCAACAGATGCCTAATCCCACCTCCTCCCGTTGTACCCAGAAGTTTTCCAAGTTTGTCAAATGCCCATGTTTTCCATCAAACTTCGGTATTTATCACCATATCTAGACACCAGGCCTCCTAGTGTCTGCCCTATTCAGGTGTCTGGCACCAGTTTTTTTGTCAGCCGCCAAACAAACGGTCACCATAATGGAAAAATTGGGCCTTTACCAAAAGACCTTCAGTCATTACTTGTTACCATTACACATCGTCTCGAAAAAAAATCTCTCCTTTTTCTGTGTGGGGATTATAGCTGTTTAAACATACTGATAGAACTGGATTGCTATCCCCTCCTAAACAGCGCTTACGTGACCTACTTGCACAATGCAAAGGTTTTCTCCACACTCGACCTCCCCAAGGGTTATCAGCACGTGTCCACGAACACATAAGACATCCCTAAGGCCACCATCACCAGCCCCCCCTTAGTACATGAACCTTTAAATACTCCAGTTATGAAAATAACTTCAACATTTGATGCTGAATGAATATCATCTTTTTATGTTAGTAAGATAAGAAAGGGAATGAGAAAAAAAAAAAAAAACTTAGTCAGGAAAACACCAGCTGAATTGGGTACGTTCCGCACGCGTGTTGTGTCTGCAAAAAATACGTCCAAGAAAAAGTGTGTTTGCTCATTAAGGAGTTTATTTCACGAGGTGTTTGCTTCTAAAGCCATTATAGAACAAAATTTCTTTGGAGCCCGTTTTTACCCTCAGCACTAACGCATATACTTTATGTTATCGCCTTCTTATTTTTCTATCCCCCAATCTCTAGTCCATGTTATAACCAAGATATGGGATTATAATGTCTGGTGCCTAATAATTGAAGCTGAAAGAATTGGAAAGTAACAAGAAATTTTGCCATACTATTTACCTTCATAGTGAAATCTACAAGATGTTCTTATGAAAAATTATTTCCATCATGAGTGACATGCATAATTGAGACATAGAGTTTTGATATTCTGCTTATTTAATTTTCACAATGTGAAAATGTTACGTTCATATAATGACTGGTTGATTCAAGTTGCCTTTTAATTATAAGTATTGGCATTCAAATTTCAATTGTCTTACTTCAAAAAAAAATCCTATTACCATAGGATAAACGTTTAATTATTCTCTCTTGACATTCAACTGTAATTATAGCTTCAAATTGAAGTGAAAATATCAAACATGGGTAAAAACTAATATTAAAGATTGAAATCTAGAGGCGATTATAAAATCTAGTCCTTAAAATTTTAATTAAGCTCTCATGACTCGCAATGGGAATTATGTCTTAAACTTCCATTACATCTATTAATCCTGGTGTTTCTTTACTGAAGGATAAATTTTCCTCCTCCAAACCTATAGTTTTTGGAAGTAATGAAAAGTCAAAATAAAAAAAAAGAAATAGATCTCGAATGGATGCACATCCTAGTCAGTTATATTGTATGAATTATGAGTCATTAATATCACACAGTATTCTAGACGTTTTAATGCCGCTCCGGCCAAGTTGTTGAATGATCTTCCTAATCAGGTAACTGATTCGGTGGAACTTTAAAAGATCAAACTTGCATCAAATGTTGATATGTGGAGCAGTTATACATATGTCTTTATACATTTTATATATTAAATATTTGTTTAGTGTGGTTCCTGTTCATTCTTTTTTAATTGTTCATTACTTCTCATAAAGGTAATTTCTTTCCCTATTTCCTTTCCTTACTAAACTCTATTTTTCCTGTTGCAGCCCTTGGACTTGTGAACTTCTTCTTTTCCCACTGGGTTTGTAGACTAGCTACTACTACTACTACTACTACTAATAATAATAATAATAATAATAATAATAATAATAATAATAATAATAATAATAATAAATTGGTATATTGTATTATCATAATAATAATAATAATAATAATAATAATAATAATAATAATAATAATAATAATAATAATAATAATAATAATAATAATAATAATAATAATAATAACAAAATCGACTCTTCCTAGTATATTCTGGGACTTATTTTTATTGTTATATCTTCTGTTTTTTTCCCCTGTAAAATAATTCCAAATAATAGGTGAAATAAAAACACTAAAATATATTAGCATTGAAATATCAAGGTATCAAAGGTGGCTAGATATGATTTAAATTACTCATTAGTATAAAATAAACCATAAGATTCATTTTGGTAGATAAATATATTTTCGTAAAGCCGAATGGTGGAGTTTATTGATATTCTGGAATAGTACCTCATTAAATGGTTTGAAAATTTATAAAGTGTAATGAGGGAAAATTGAATAATATGTTTATGAAAGATATTCCAACAAGGATTATGCATGGAATATAAAACCAGAAAACTGCATCCTGAATTTCTATTTCTCTGGCCAACGATAGGTCTGTTTCAGGACTGAAATACTACTACTCTTATGAATGAAGAACTAACCATTAAACTCGAAAACACTAGTGAAAAGTGTATTTCATTTCTGAAAGAGAAATAATTATATATATATATATATATATATATATATATATATATATATATATATATATATATATATATATATATATATATATATATATATATATATATATATATATATATATATATATATATATATATATATATATATATATATATATATATATATATATATATATATATATATATATATATATATATATATATATATATATATATATATATATATATATATATATATATATATGTATATATATATATATATATATATATATATATATATATATATATATATATATATATATACATATATATATATATATATATATATATATATATATATATATATATATATATATATATTTATACATACATATATATAGGTATATATATTCATAATCTATATATATATATATATATATATATATATATATATATATATATATATATATATATATATATATATATATATATATATATATATATATATATAGCACTTGAAGATTACTTTACTTATGATAATTAAACTTGGCACGTGACTTTTATGAAGAGGTTGTTGATTATACCTTTAAGAAATGAAACTACGCTTGTTTGTTTCTTTTAAAAGTAATTTCCCAGGACAACCAGACTATTACTAGGAGCATCTCCAATCAACACTTCCATAGTTGTAGTATTCAAGCGAAGAGGACCACCCAACACACAAGAAACTAATGGAAACAGTCTGCATGAAAAGGAATACTTTTATAACATGCTCACTGGCAGCAGGTTATCCTGATTTAGAAAGGACTCTATATTTCTAGTGTTGTGAAGTTCCTGGTACGTGACAAACTAGTCTGACATTTAAGAATGATTATGTATGACGAATAGTGCAAAGTGAAGTTTATGTATTAATGTAAATATTCTATTTGCAATGTTCATAAGTTTTATCTCTATCTAACTAAAATTTTATATTATTTATAAAGTTTTGTGGTATTAAATGTATTGATGGTCAACGTTGGTGTTTCATTCATTCATCTGTCTTCTTGCAACACTTGGTAGCAGAGAATATTTTGTTAGAAGGCATTGTAAGTGAAAAAATTGACGATCTACAGCCAGGTGTACATATAATTCTTAGTTTTACAGCTATTGAATGGGGTGTAGGTTTTGTTTGTTTAGCAAACTGGAATGAAGATGAAATAATAATAGAAGCAAATGGAAGTATTGCTGAAGCAACTTTAGCCGTAGTAGAAAACAAAGAGACTTGTTCAGATAATAAGATATTAACAAAAAGAGAATTAAGGGATTTTAGGAAAGCACTAGGAACACAGGTTAATGAAAACATAAATGAAGAGGCCTTATGTAAAGTGGAAGAGCTTATTCATAGGTATAGAGACTGTTTTGAGCTTTATGAAGAGGACTTGGGTACAGCAAAGGGATGGGAACACGAAATAAAACTAACTAATGAAATTCCCATTAAACAGCCATAGAGTCGAATTGCCCCTACCTTAATACCAGAGGCAAAATAACTGTTAGAGGATCTGACGAGAAGAGGAGTTATTGACGAAAGTAAAAGCCCTTAAGCTGCACCAATAGTTTTGGTAAAAAAGAAAGGAGGGGGGCTTAGGTTAACTATTGATTATCGGAAGTTGAATAAGATAACTATCAAGGACGCTTTTCCTCTACCGAGAATATCTGAAAGTCTGGATGTATTAGAAGGGGGTAATTTCTTTTCTACTTTTGACTTGGCACAAGGTTATCATCAGGTTCTATTAAAAAAAAGGAGACAGGCAAAAGACAGCATTTTTTGTCCCTTGGGGTCATTACCAGTACAGGAGGTGTCCAATGGGACTCACAAATAGCCCTGCTACATTTCAGAGGTGTATGGAAAACATTTTGGGAGACTTTGTTTATGATTTTTTACTTATTTATCTGGATGATCTTATTATCATTACAAAGTCTATTGATGAACAGTTAGAAAAAGTTGAATTATTATTAAAAAGGTTAAGGAATTTTTGCCTGAGGTTAAAGCCGAACAAATGTCATTTTCTGAAGACTAGCGTCAGATATCTAGGATTTATAATCAGTAATGACAGTATTGGTCCAGACCCAAAAAAAGTAAGGGCTGTAGAAGAATGGAAAAGACCAGAGACTGTAAAAGAGGTAAGAGTTTTTTTAGGGTTCTGTAGTTTCTACAGGCGTTTTATAAAAAAATTTCGCTCAAATTGCAAAACCACTCAACACACTGTTAGAGGGGA
>NC_090747.1:35963503-35966003 GCF_036898095.1 Palaemon carinicauda | reverse complement strand
TATATATATATATATATATATATATATATAGATATATATATATATATATATATATATATATATCTATATATATATATATATATATACTATATATATATATATATATATATATTATTTATATATATATAAATATATATATATATATATATATATATATATATATATATATATATATATAGATAGATAGATAGATAGATATATACATATACTGTATACGTTACATATTACATATTCCTCCTAAATATGTAAATTTTACTGTCTGTTCTAAAGCATAGCAAGTGCAAAGTTATGGTTAATAAGGTCATATCAATCAAATTTTCTATGAACAGCGGAGTACTCCAAAGGAATATGTTGTCACGTAGATTGTTTATCCTCCTCGTTGATTTTTCAATGCGTTTGAACAGTTGCGAGACTGAGAGGGTGTTGGACTGGATTGATAATAGGAAATTAGGTGACCTTGAGTATGCTCATGACGCTCTCCTTATAAGCAAAATACCATGGGGACTGCAAATCTTGCTTACCAGAATGCATGAAATATCACAAGTGTTTAGCTTTAAGATAAATACAAGATAGACAGTTAAGATGAAAATGGAGTATGCAATGGAAGATGATATATCATCGTAAGCGGAAAGGATAAATGAGGTAAAATCATTTGCATATCTAAGAACGATGATCGTTAATACAGGATCTTTAGAATTGGAGGCTATTGAAAGATTGACAAGGAAAAAAAATCAGACAAGGGCTAGGTTAAGTGAAATTTTTTAATCAAATCGCTTGAAGATAAATATAAAAATCATGATACATATCAGTTCAGTGAGATCGTTGCTACTGTATGGACATGAATAATGGGATTACAATAAAAAAAAAATTCCATCAAATTTAGAGTATTTGAGGACAAACCCCTCAGAAAAAATAGTGTGAGTTATATGGCCGGAGAGAGTTAGAGATGAAACTATAAGAGATATTACTTTGGTGCCATATATTGATGAGATAATGGTGAGGGGTAGATGGAGATGGTTTGGGCATACTCTTCACAATCCTAAAGAAAGATTATTTCACCAAACATTTAATTGGGCTGCAACAGGTAAGAGGAGAGTTGGAAGATATATCCCAATTGTACTTGGTGGAATACTCTCTTGTTCTATTATAAATAAATATATATGTAAGGTATATCACCCACATGGCTGAGGACTATGAAGCGTGAAGTAGATCATGAATAGAAAAGTACTGAATTAATTGCCTTATATGTCAATAGTCGTAGGGGGAGGCGATGAAAATGATGAGTATATATATATATATATATATATATATATATATATATATATATATATATATATATATATATATATATATATATATATATATATATATATATATATATAATATATATATATATATATATATATATATAATTAAGACTTAAAACACTTTTGAATCTCGCATGTAAAAGTATGTTATCAAGGCTCTCAAAAATATGGAATAGTTTAGACGTGAGGTTATCTCCATTCACAATTCTTGAAAAGATTTATCGACCTCCTTTTTCATAATACCTTTGATTCTGGTCACGTAAAAGTTTTATCAACGAAAGGTAAACATTTAAAATTTTACAATTTTTAGTATCCAAAAGATTATATTGATAATAAAATTCAAAGATATTCAAGAGCTTTGAGAAATACGATGAAGAAAATGAATCTGTTTATATCAACTAGCATATAAATGATTCAAAAATAAACATGACTGCTTTATGTGACCTCGAGTGGCAATTTAGATACGAGTAATCTACGTATAATAACCGGTGTGCTATTGGTTTGGTTCCAAAATTTATAAACAAACTTAATTTAGGGGTTCATGATGAGAGTGGTGTTCGACAGATAGCGTTGCCTAATGTCGTTGCTATGAGGATATTCAATCAAGCAGTCTCCAAGGACTGCTAAGATAAGAATTGATTAATCTTTTAGTTATTCAATATAGATTCATATACAGTATCTCTGAATCTGGCAGATGATTCTGCATACAGTTATGTTATTTTTGTACGAATTGCAACATATCATTTACTCCTAGATATAAGATTTTAATATTGTTGGATATTATTATTTTCATCTCTCTCTCTCTCTCTCTCTCTCTCTCTCTCTCTCTCCTCTCTCTCTCTCTCTCTCTCTCTCTCTCTCTCTCTCTCTCTCTCTCTCTCTCCTCTCTCTCTCTCTCTCTCTCTCTCTCTCTCCTCTCTCTCTCTCTCTCTCTCTCTCGTAACTTCCGAGTAAAAGATAAAATAGTAAATTACAAAAAAAGTATCTATTTGTTCCAGTAGAAAAATGAATTAAATATTAAAAATTTCAAAGAGCTGATATAACAAATATCAAAGCGTTAATTTTGTTCAGTATATTTCATCTAATATTTCCCTTTAACAAAGCAAGAGGTTGGTAGAAAACTCCATATTTTTTTCACAACATGGACTTAGAAATAGGAGAATATAATAAATAAAGAAATAAAACTGACTGAC
>NC_090747.1:35959730-35963003 GCF_036898095.1 Palaemon carinicauda | reverse complement strand
GTCTCCTAGCTGTATGCTCGTCCGCACATCCTGTAAGAAAAATGAGGTGACAACAAAAGCCCTGTGTTTAAGAATTAAGACGGCAACAGAATCTTGTCGCCGGTGGAAGCTGAGGCAGCATGCATTCCAGGCGAGCCAGAAGGCAGCGGTCGTTAACATGACCCCAAACAGGGGTTTCAAGTAATGACTACGTGACAATATATATATATATATATATATATATAATATATATATATATATATATATATATATATCAAGATACCCATGTAAGGAATGAAAGGGTCATTGTATGAAGATTGCTTTGGGGCAACATCTCGCTTCATAGGTTTCGGAAACAGTATTATTCACGATCTTGTGATCAAAAAGTTTAAGTCGGAATGTTATTGAGGGATAGAGAATAATCCACTGACCCAGAAAGAAAACCCAGGGCTTTCCTGTTGCCTTCTTTTTTCGTATCAGACTCTGCAATGAAGGAAATATTTGTACACGTTGTGAAAGTTTTGGTTCGTGGAAGGGATTTTGAAGCCAATTTTCATATTATTCCTGTTTTCCAGTTTTTATCAGAGCATAGGCTTACGATGTAATTTAATTTTAACTTAGATTTGAACTTTACCATGAACAATGTTCTTGAATCTTGAGATAATATATTGTAAATCCTCCTAATCTTTAATGATTTTATAGTATATTGATTTACTTAGAAAATTACTCGCATGATTTTACTTATCATGTTGATTATTATACAGATTCTGAATTCTATGAATAGAGTTTTTACCCTAAGAATTAGCCAATCCCGCAACTGCTGCATTTAATTTCCTTTTTCCACAATTATGTTTTGATTTATTTCTTAACTTATCTATCATTTACTTCACGTCTCTCCTATGCAAATGAATAATCTTGACCGAAAATTAAAATTGATAATTGCCATTAATAAAATTGGATCTGAGAGAGAGAGAGAGAGAGAGAGAGAGAGAGAGAGAGAGAGAGAGAGAGAGCTAACATCTGTTAACCCATATCATATCATACATCATCAGTTAAAACAAAGTAAATTTTAAACCCCAGTAATTAGTAAATTGACCTTCATCGCCTTTTTCTATTTACAACTAAACAGTTAATTCTTTTACCAATTCACACAAAATGATTCTCTTATCCAGACATAACTTACAAAACTTGAGAGACCATGAATCTTAATATCACAACCATTCTCAAGTATCATAGTTAAAGTCCTTTCAACTAAAGGTCTTCTTATATACATTATCAAAATGATTACTTTTCTTAGATCTACGATACTTCTTCCACAGATAATCTTTTACTTTCACAATAAATTCTTAGCTATTCAAAGTAAGGAAGGCTGGTATAGGACATGTAATCTACGTAAATTATACATGGGATATTTCAATTTCATTAGCCTCTCGACTGTAGAATAAAAGTGATGCAAGTGCACGCACCTTTATGTCTCTTGAAAGTTTGGGTACACCTCTCTCTAGCGACATAAGGTTACTCTATACACACACATTTTATATATATATATATATATATATATACAGTATATATATATATATATATATACATATATGTATATATATATATATATATATGCGTGTATCACCGCCAATATATGAAGACTAGAAAAGAGAGAGAGAGAGAGAGAGAGAGAGAGAGAGAGAGAGATATGAAAATTATGTGATATCTCTATGGGTTATGTGTAACTGCTTATGAAATACCACACACAAGGTAATACTGTTATGTAAATACAAATACGAACATGAATTTACCAGACTAAATTTCCTCATGCTCACTTGGTAATTACAAATGATCATTTTGGTAAACATATGTATTAGAAACCAAAAACTATATAGTGACTAATTCTTGACCATCTGTTCCTGTTTACAAATCATGCTATAACTGGTCAGTGAAAAGGAATCGGTTCAATATTTGGTGATTGAGCATTGGTGACCTTTAGGAATAAAGCAACCAAATAACTTATTATCCTTACATATTTTAATTTAGTAATTGAGAACTTCAAGGTATCTTTGGTTCCGTCAAATATGTAAGCTACATCGGCTATCTTCCATTTTTTCCTTGCATTCCTTAAAGTCATTGACCTTTTGAATAACTAAATATGTTATGTTTTTGTGGGCAGTAGACTGAACCACTAAATATTCTGATGCTTGGTATGTGACATTTTATTTTTTTAATTGTCCTTTTGAACTCTACCAAATAAACACTAAAGTTCTCCTGGTATGTAAAATCTCAGCACCTGACACTCTCTAAACTGAGTCACAATTGATAAGCTGAACCATTAGTAAATGATTTACACGAAATGATGAAAACTTTTATTTATAATAGACTTTGAAGTTACTGAAGTACTTTGATAAAGACAGTGTACTTTAGCCTGCATCTAACTCAACCATGGATGAGGAAAGGAGTATATAAACATTGTGAGTAGATATTAATCCATGATAGACAATGCATATGTTGATTAAATTATCTGCAGTAGAAAGGGTGACTACCTAGAAGGGTTTAGTGGAAATAAAGAGGAAAAGAGTAAAATCAAGATTTATGGATGAAAGATGAATATAACATTAAAGAAATATCACATAAAAGGCTACAATCAAGGTTCATGAATATACTGTAGACACAAATACAAAATACTAAGTGCAAGAATAGTCTGTATTAAAAAAGGAAAAAAACATAAAAAAATACATACTTAATAGTATCTATATAGGACCAATGGATAAATATCTCTAGGCCGCTAACTGGCGATCATTATACTAAAGTTTAGAGTATTTCCCTTTGCATGTTCCAAGTCAATGGACAGTAATGTTCGAGATTAAATACTGTGGAGGGAGTATGGCTTGCCTTGGGGAGCCCAGTGGAATGAATACAGTATTACTGAACCTGTTGCTCCTCCATAAGAGAAAGTGTGTAATAAATAGCTCTTGACATATTTCCTGGAGATATCTTAAACTTAAAAAAAAAAAAAAAATCGAGAAAAATTAGGCTCTCATTATCCACGGCTATTTCATTTAAGAGATCATCCTTTTGTCCCCATTTTTATCTTTTAGAAGTAAAATATCCGGGTTTATTGTGCTCACGAGATTGATTTTTGAAAAATAATGACTTAAATTGATAATGGATATGACTTGAGTATCATTTCAATTATTATTATTATTATTATTATTATTATTATTATTATTATTATTAATATAAGCTAAGCTACAACCCGAGTTAGAGAAGCAGGATGCCTTAAGCACAAGGGTTTCAACATGTAAA
>NC_090747.1:35949730-35954730 GCF_036898095.1 Palaemon carinicauda | reverse complement strand
GATTCTACTATGAGTGAAAAAGTCAATTTAATTTAAGTTGTTACAATGTTCAGCAAGTTAAAGTCAGGCAATGAAAGAATGGTGAGAAGCAAAAATTTTCTCAGATCTAAGAAAAGAGAGAAAAAAATAAATTTTAAGAAAGAAAAAACTCATGTATTGAAAGAAAAAAAAGCTGATGTGTTTAGTTTAGCAATACAAGAAAGGTACTCTTAGCTACATGAGTATATGGTTGCAGGTAAAGATGAAATTATCAGCAAGTCAACAATTTTTTTATTGGAATCAACACAAGAGATTTGTGGAAAAGTTACTAAACATAATCATGAAAAGCTATCTAAAAAGATAAAAAAAACTGAATCAAGAAAACAGTGGGATTGAAATTAAAATTCACGAGGGATAAATTAAAATTAGAAAAAAATATCCAAAACAATAAAAACAAACTAAAAACCAAAGATAATTGTAAACACGATGAGACGAAATTTGATGAAACCATAAAGAAAGGAAGAAGCATGAAATTGAAAAGAAGTCTTGGAACCGGATGCCAACAGATGTTTGCTTCAAAAGAGGAAAATCGAAATATCCACAATAATGATGTAGTTATAAACATTGCAAAAGGTTGCTATAGTATATCATACAATAGTGAGATATCAAATAACTGTACCAATAGAAATGATAAAAAACATGAGCCAATACAAAAGGTAACGATAGGAGAATTAAGGAAAACATTAAAAGGCATGAAAACAGGCAAAGTAGCAGGTGGAGATGGACTAGCAATTGAATTAGTAGTAGATGAAAGACATTTCATAGTAGTAAAACTCTTGACACAATAAATCTGAAAAAAAATATAGCCAAATAAGTCCACTGTCCGTAATATATAAAATATTTACAAAGATTATATCAAGTCGCATAGAAAGAGAGCCAGATTTTAATCAAGCAAGAGAGTATGAACGCTTTAAATGTGTGGATTCAACAATTGACCAATTCCATCCATGTTATTAGCCAGCTAATTGAATAATCAATAGAGTTTGACTGACTACTACGCACAGCATTTATAGAATATCATAAAACTTTTGATTCTAGCAAAACATCAACAATAATGATAGACTTTCATAACCAAGGAATACAAGAATCTTTATTTAAAAACACTTTCATATATCTATACAGAGGGTACAGCAACTCTAAAACTACATAAAGATAGTGAAACAAATTCCGAGTAAGAAAGGGGATAGCGACGGAGAGCTCATCTCTCCTGAATTATTCAGAGCATGCCAAGAATTTTTTTTTTTTTTTAAATTCAGGTTTAGAAAAACTGGGAATGATTATTAATGGGGAATACCATCTCAAATCAAAATTCGTAGATGAAAAAAGTTGTGTTTAGTGAAACATGAGAGGATTTTCAAAAGATGATAGGAGATTTGAATAGAAAAAATCAGAAATATAGGGATGAAAAAAAAAGTAAAATTTGAAATAATGTTCAGTGAAAATGCAGACAACAAATAAGACAACAAGTCTCTATAGACTGTTAAGGAAAATACGTACTTAGGACAGCCAAAGTGTTTCCCAAGGACACAAGGACGAAATTAAAAGGAAGAAAAGCATAGGATAGAGGGCAATTTGTGAAAAAAAAATTATATTATCAATATTAAAAGGCCACTTATGTATCATAACGTTTGATCCTTAAAAACCCTTAGAAATAAGCTAGCTACAATTCTATGAGCAATGAAAAAATAATGATGGTGATAACACTAAGGGACAGCAAGAGAGCAACAGGGATACGATAGTAAAGTAGAGTCCTCACTTCACTCCGCATTCTCTACAGGTATAAACATAATAAAACATTAAATTGCATTATAGCGCACCGTGCCGGTTGACCCTAGACATTATAGCGCACCGTGCCGGTTGACGCCAGGTTTATTTTTCCAATGCATCATACTTTTTAAAATACAATTTAGATATAACATCACATTCTAATAACTTTTACAAACCCCTGTACTGATATAACAGTGCATATTTAAAACAAAATGAACAAACTTTCAAATTAACATATAAGCCTCCTCTGCCGCCCAGGAAAAACCATAGATAAAAAACAAAATCTCAAGTTTTGAAAAAACTATGGAAACCTGTGTATCCACGGCAATAATGCAGAGCAACTCAAATTTGAGTGGTGGAACCTCACTCTTGTACTACTAATAAATAATAATGATAATAATATTAATAATAAATTCGACTTGCTCGGGCTAGCGTGCGCTAGAAAGTGACCACTTACTCAATACCTCTTCAAACATCGAATACGTTTCACTCAACACTAAATTCTCATTGGCCACTGCCTACATAACAACTGAACTTAAGTAACAAGACACTTAAGATCTGCTTACATGTCGTTAGGACAATTATTTTTCGCTATACTTCGTAACGCGAAAAAATTCTAGTCCTCACTTCACTCCGCATTCTCTACAGGTATAAACATAATAAAACATTAAATTGCATTATAGCGCACCGTGCCGGTTGACCCTAGATAATACCAAAGAAAGGGAGAGAAGGAAAGAAATGGAGAGAAAGAAATAAATGTTCCGATAGAATGATTTACACATTTAACCTCTTTTTGAAGCCTTTGACAAACATGTTTACTTGAAACAGACTACCAACACTCATGTCTATGAAGACACATATTGACGTTATCGTTTGCGATGTTTGAACTTGTAGCCACAGTTTTAACAAAAAATTCTGTTTGGTTACATTACAGGAGCTTTTAAAAAAAAAAAATTCTTAAAGATAAATCGATCAAAGGACAAAATCATTCCTGCTTCCTCTGTATCAAGCAAAATACATCAAATATGGAAAAGCACTTGTGACAACTTCCGATATCAAAAACTTCACAGTATTGGTGATTTTTCATTTTTTTTTCTGTTCAACTAAGAAATCTTCAAATTACAATAAACTTAATTCCCCAAATCTCAGATAGGAAAACTTTAATGATCTATCAAAATAATAAAAAAGTTTTTCAATATGGGAATATATAATCCGCACGGATTCTGCAACACCATATTATCAAAAAGATCCTTTGTATGCACCGATCTACCAGCTTAATGTTTCACAGGTGCTTGCAAAGATTTAATAAGTGAATTTTCCTTTGGATCTATGTAACCCCCCATTTCATGCATGCACGTTATGGCATAAATAGCTTGATCACTGGAGATTACTAAAGCGCCGGAATCTAATAAAAGCGTGATAAATAAAGCAACATACAATGGCATTTCGCTTTGCTCGTGACCATTACTGTAAGCTTCTCTTTGTTGAAAGACAAGTTGGTAGGCCTTGTCGGTGCTGTCATTCATCGATGATAGAAGATGCCCATGACAACCGAGGTCCCACAATTTCCTGTCCAAATTAGATGCCACCGTTAAAGACGACTGCTGGCATTTCATTCCATTCACGATCCTGGAAAGCAGATTCCAAAAATAAAACATTGTACATATATGGTTATAATTTCTAAAACCTTTACTTTCTATATCAAAGGTAAATTTCAGCGAAAAATTTCCCATTTTTTTTTTTTTTATCTTTGCCGTGTGTAATAACCGTTTGTTACGTAAACACTCAAAGTTTAACAATAAAGTTTCCCTCGTTAATATCAACAGTCAAGATGGAGAGGACTTTCACTCTGGAATATTCTACTTAAGAATTTTTACCTCCATATTATTAATAACCTTTGGTATAAAGCACCAAACCTCAAGTTAAAGCATCAATTCCCTCTGTACCGGGACACCAATATTAGAGATTAAAAACCTCAACATATTTTTAAAAGTAGCAAAACAGTCTAAAGAATGAATAACTCTCACAAGTCCATAACTCTGAAAAATTTAAGCAAGAATTGACCATTCATCCATGTTAGTTGACAACACTTCAAAAAATCCGCTCTTTTGTACTCTTTCTGGGCTTACATACATTGATGGCCTGAACAGTGTATTCGGTACAAGTTTAAATTCTTTGGTTTTCTATGATTTCCAAATCTGGCTTTTTGCTACCTAGTTGCATTAAAATCGATTTTTTTTTTTTTATCTGGAACAACGTTCAAACATTGCCAAAGTACTTTACATAATTCTGTCGACTGCCTCCTGCTCCTTCATGTTTAATTTTAAAGATTCATTTGCTGTCCAGTTTCCAACCACTCTTTTCATGATAAAAAAATGCGCTGTATTCATCGCTAAAACTTCAGAATTACTCCAAACCTACTACTGAGGTGTCACAACATATAAATTTCCCAACACCAGAGGCGTCACAATTTAACTATTAAATCTGAGGAGTCACAATATAGCGGTAAATTTCCTATGTCTGAAGCGTTGCAATATAGCGGTAAAGTTCCTATGAGGCGTCGCAATATATTGATAAGATTGCCTACATCCGAGGCTTCGCAATGTGATAAATTGCCTACATCTGATGCGTCACAATATAGTAATTAACTGCCTACATCTTAGGCGTCACAATAGAGTGATAAACTGCCTACATCTGAGGCGTCACAATATAGTGCTAAACTGCCTACATCTGAGGCGTCACAAAAGTGCTAAACTGCCTACATCTGAGGCATCACAATATAGAGCTAAGCTGCTACGGTACATCTGAGGCGTCACAATATAGTGATAAACTGCCTGCATCTCAGGCGTCACAATATAGTGATAAACTGCCTACACCTTAGGCGTCACAATATAGTGATAAACTGCCTATATTTTAGGCGTCACAATATAGTGATGAACTGCCTACATCTTAGGCGTCACAATGAAGTAATAGGTTAAATAAGTCTGATGCAAGTATATCGTTAAAGTAACGACCAAAATAAAAAGAATGAATTTCTGCGTCAAAACGTGATCTCAACCAGAACATCTGATATTTCTTCATTAAGTTCTCAACTAGCTTTGCTCAATATGTGAAAATACAGAAATACTTTATCGTTTACAATTTAACAATACCTCTCACGACAAATTTCGTGTAAATTATGTAACAGACAATTC
>NC_090747.1:35934730-35942230 GCF_036898095.1 Palaemon carinicauda | reverse complement strand
GATTGTAATAGTTTTTAGTTGTATTCTTCTCGCATGTAAGTTACAACCTAACTGCCAGCTTGCACATTGGTTACTAGAGGAGTGTCTGCTCCCTACCGCCTGACACCTCACTTCTGTGGCACAGTTTTTTTAATATTCCGCCTAATGAATGTGCCTCTTCGGCACATGTTGCCTCAAGGAAACTGCCTTCCTTTGTCGGCGAAGAAGCGTTCTGTTTATTCAAGCGTGCTGAAATCCAGTTTCGCATCAAGGGCGTGACTCAGTCCCAGCACCAAAGAAGAATATGTTCTTGCGGCGATCCCAGAGGACATTTACCCGGAAATCTTCGATTGGCCCTGCGAGCAAGGGGACATCTCAATAGTGTACGGCGTCCTACAAAATTACATCCTGGAGCAGTACTAGCCATCGACAGCCACCCAAAAAGTCAAACTTTTTGAGCTCTCTCAATAACAGTTTGGGGGACCAAAAGACATCACTCACCTTCAGGGAAATGACAAGTATGGCTTGCCTGCAACCTGCCATAGACGGCCCTCATCGTGAAGTGATCCTACTTCGTGCCCTTTGTATATGACACTTACCTGAACCTGTATATGATGCCATACCTAATGGCAATATTTTGCCCATGAAGAACCTAGTGACTAAAGTCGACGCCCTTATGTAAAGCTGCGTCACGACCTTCAAGACCTCTGCTCCTGATGAAGAGGAAATGTATTCAACATCGACCGAAGCATGGTAGGAATATGTTAAGACTCAGATGGCCAACAAATGATGTGACAAAGTGGTGAAAAAACTGCCCATCACTCACCACTTGCTAACGACCCAACCTAGGCCTCTTGCCAGGACATGACATAGTCTGTGTAAATCTGCCGACTTCTGTCTAGTAGCTGCAAAGGGATCTGTGATCCCCATCCATGGTTAAAGAACCTCACATTATTGTTTGGAGTCGTAATAGATCACTGGAAATATCTTGATGCTGACCTCACATGCCAATCCTTAGCGTAGATTTCCTCTTACACTACTACCTCTTGGTTGATATCACTCACCGACGGCTAGTCAACGCAGAATTTTACTTACCCAAACCTCTTTAACCCACCTCCTCTTACCTTGCTCTCCAAATGATTGCACCAACAGATGCCTAATCCCACCTCCTCCCGTTGTACCCAGAAGTTTTCAAAGTTTGTCAAATGCCCATGTTTTCCATCAAACTTCGGTATTTATCACCATATCTAGACACCAGGCCTACTAGTGTCCGCCCTATTCAGGTGTCTGGCACCAGTTTTTTTGTCAGCCGCCAAACAAACGGTCACCATAATGGAAAAATTGGGCATTTACCAAAAGACCTTCAGTCATTACTTGTTACCATTACACATCGTCTCGAAAAAAAAAATTTCTCCTTTTTCTGTGTGGGGATTATAGCTGTTTAAACATACTGATAGAACTGGATTGCTATCCCCTCCTAAACAGCGCTTCCGTGACCTACTTGCACAATGCAAAGGTTTTCTCCACACTCGACCTCCGAAAGGGTTATCAACACGTGTCCACGAACACATAAGACATCCCTAAGGCCACCATCACCAACCCCCCCTTAGTACATGAACCTTTAAATACTCCAGTTATGAAAATAACTACAACATTTGATGCTGAATGAATATCATCTTTTTATGTTAGTAAGATAAGAAAGGGAATGAGAAAAAAAAAAACTTAGTCAGGAAAACACCAGCTGAATTGGGTACGTTCCGCACGCGTGTTGTGTCTGCAAAAAATACGTCCAAGAAAAAGTGTGTTTGCTCATTAAGGAGTTTATTTCACGAGGTGTTTGCTTCTAAAGCCATTATGGAACAAAATTTCTTTGGAGGCCGTTTTTACCCTCAGCACTAACGCATACACTTTATGTTATCGCCTTCTTATTTTTCTATCCCCTAATCTCTAGTCCATGTTATAACCAAGTTATGGGATTATAATGTCTGGTGCCTAATAATCGAAGCTGAAAGAATTGGAAAGTAACAAGAAATTTTGCCATACTATTTACCTTCATAGTGAAATCTACAAGATGTTCTTATGAAAAATTATTTCCATCATGAGTGACATGCATAATTGAGACATAGAGTTATGATATTCTGCTTATTTCATTTTCACAATGTGAAAATGTTACGTTCATATAATGACTGGTCGATTCAAGTTGCCTTTTAATTATAAGTATTGGCATTCAAATTTCAATTGTCTTACTTCAAACAAAATCCTATTACCATAGGATAAACTTTTGATTATTCTCTCTTGACATTCAACTGTAATTATAGCTTCAAATTGAAGTGAAAATATCAAACATGGATAAAAACTAATATTAAAGATTGAAATCTAAAGGCGATTATAAAATTTAGTCCTTAAAATTTTAATTAAGCTCTCATGACTCGCAATGGGAATTATGTCTTAAACTTCAATTGCATCTATTAATCCTGGTGTTTCTTTACTGAAGGATAAATTTTCCTCCTCCAAACCTATATTTTTTGGAAGTAATGAAAAGTCAAAATAAAAAAAAAAATAGATCTTGAATGGATGGACATCCTAGTCAGTTATATTGTATGAATTATGAGTCATTAATATCACACAGTATTCTAGACATTTTAATGCTGCTCTGGCCAAGTTGTTGAATGATCTTCCTAATCAGGTAACTGATTCGGTGGAACTTTAAAAGATCAAACTTGCATCAAATGTTGATATGTGGAGCAGTTAGACATATGTCTTTATACATTTTATATATTAAATATTTGTTTTAGTGTGGTTCCTGTTCATTCTTTTTAATTGTTCATTACTTCTCATAAAGGTAATTTCTTTCCCTATTTCCTTTCCTTACTAAACTTTATTTTTCCTGTTGGAGCCCGTGGACTTGTGAACTTCTTCTTTTCCCACTGGGTTTGTAGACTAGCTACTACTACTACTACTACTACTACTACTACTACTACTAATAATAATAATAATAATAATAATAATAATAATAATGATAATAATAATAATAAATTGGTATATTGTATTATCATAATAATAATAATAATAATAATAATAATAATAATAGTAACAAAATCGACTCTTCCTAGTATATTCTGGGACTTATTTTTATTGTTATATCTTCTGTTTTTTTTCCTTGTAAAATAATTCCAAATAATAGGTGAAATAAAAACACTAAAATATATTAGCACTGAAATATCAAGGTATCAAAGGTGGCTAGATATGATATAAATTACTCATTAGTATAAAATAAACCATAAGATTCATTTATATAGATAAATACATTTTCGTAAAGCCGAATGATGGAGTTTATTGATATTCTGGAATAGTACCTCATTAAATGGTTTGAGAATTCATAAAGTGTAATGAGAGAAAATTGAAATATATGTTTATGAAAGATATTCCAACAAGGATTATGCATGGAATATAAAACCAGAAAACTGCATCCTGAATTTCTATTTCTCTGGCCAACGATAGGTCTAATACTACTATTCTTACGAATGAAGAACTAACCATTAAACTCAAAAACACTAGTGAAAAGTGTATTTAATTTCTGAAAGAGAAATAATATATTTATATATATATATATATATATATACATATATATATATGTATATATATATATATATATATATACATATATATATATATATATATATATAATATATGTATATATGTATATGTATATATATATATATATATATATAGCACTTAAAGATTACTTATGATAATTAAACTTGGCACGTTACTTTTATGAAGAGGTTGTTGATTATACCTTTAAGAAATGAAACTACGCTTGTTTGTTTCTTTTAAAAGTAATTTCCCAGGACAACCAGACTACTACTAGGAGCATCTCCAATCAACACTTCCATAGTTGTAGAATTCAAGCGAAGAGGACCACCCAACACACAAGAAACTAATTGAAACAGTCTGCATGAAAAGGAATACTTCTGCTCACTGGCAGCTGGTTATCCTGATTTAAAAAGGACTCTATATTTCTTGTGTTGTGCAGTTCCTGGTACGTGACAAACTAGTCTGACATTTAAGAATCATTATGACGAATAGTGCAAAGTGAAGTTTATGTATTAATGTAAATATTCTATTTTGAATGTTCATAACTAAGATTTTATATTATTTATAAGGTCGTGTGGTATTAAATGTATTGATGTTCAACGTTGGTGTTTCATTCATTCATCTGTCTTCTTGCAACACTTGGTAGTAGATATTTTGTTAGAAGGCATTGTAAGTGAAAAAATTGACGATCTACAGCCAGGTGTACATATAATTCCTAGTTTTACAGCTATTGAATGGGGTGTAGGTTTTGTTTGTTTAGCAAACTGGAATGAAGATGAAATAATAATAGAAGCAAGTGGAAGTATTGTTGAAGCAGCTTTAGCCGTAGTAGAAAACAAAGACACTTGCTCAGATAATAATATATTAACAAAAAGAAAATTAAGGGATTTTAGGAAAGCACTAGGAACACAGGTTAATGAAAACATAAATGAAGAGGCCTTATGTAAAGTGGAAGAGTTTATTCATAGGTAGAGAGACTGTCTTGAGATTTATGAAGAGGACTTGGGCGCAGCAAAGGGATGGGAACACGAAATAAAACTAACAAATGAAATTCCCATTAAACAGCCATACAGGCGAATTGCCCCTGCCTTAATACCAGAGGCCAAAGAACTGTTAGAGGATCTGACAAGAAGAGGAGTTATTGAGGAAAGTAAAAGCCCTTAAGCTGCACAAATAGTTTTGGTAAAAAAGAAAGGAGGGGGGCTTAGGTTAACTATTGATTATCGGAAGTTGAATAAGATAACTATCAAGGACGCTTTTCCTCTACCGAGAATATCTGAAAGTCTGGACGTATTAGAAGGGGGTAATTTCTTTTCTACTTTTGACTTGGCACAAGGTTATCATCAGATTCTATTAAAAAAAGACGATAGGCATAAAACAGTATTTTCTGTCCCTTGGGATCATTACCAGTACATGAGGTGTCCAATGGGACTCACAAATAGCCCTGCTACATTTCAGAGGTGTATGGAAAACATTTTGGGAGCCTTTTTTTATGATTTTTTACTTATTTATCTGGATGATCTTATTATCATTACAAAGTCTATTGATGTCATTTTCTGAAGACTAGCGTCAGATATCTAGGATTTATAATCAGTAATGACGGTATTGGTCCAGACCCAGAAAAAGTAAGTGTTGTAGAAGAAGGGAAAAGACCAGAGACTGTAAAAGAGGTAAGAGTTTTTTTAGGGTTCTGTAGTTTCTACAGGCGTTTTATAAAAAATTTCGCTCAAATTGCTAAACCACTTAACACAAGAAAGTTGTGGATAAATGGCAGGAGAAAGAAGAACTTGCATTTCAGACATTAAAACAATCTCTCATCAATGCTCCCATATTGCAAGGGATTGCATTTAGTAAGGATTTTACTTTAGAAATCGATGCAAGTTTTGAAGGTCTAGGGGCAGTATTATCACAAAAATGCGGCAAGAAGCTACATCCAGTAGCTTATTCTAGTCGATCTTTAAGAAAGTATGAGAGAAACATGAGAAATCAGAGCTCAAGGAAGTTGGAATTATGAGGTCTGCATTATGCAATGGCTGAGAAGTTCAAGATGTATCTGATTGGAAGTAGGTGCACTGTTTTTACAGATAATGGGCCTCTAAGTAACTTGAGTTCATCTAAGCTAGATCAGACTGAGCAGAAATGGGTGGCAGATTTAGCAGTGTTTGATTTTGAAATAAAGTTTAAGCCAAGAAAGGAAAACTCTAATGCCGATGCGCTCCTGGGGCAGGTTAGGGACGCAGAAGAACCTGATGGTGATGATATCTGGACTGAACCTTATGTAACTAGTGACTCTGTCAGAGTCATAATGTCACCGGACATATTAGACTTCGAGGATGTAGAGACCAAGCAAAAGACATGTCCTATTTTAACAGTTGTTAGAAAATTGATTCTTGATGAACCGGCGGATACAGAGATTCTTAAATTACACCTTGAATGAATCACATGGAAGAGAGAATTAGAAAATTTACAGATAAGAAAAGAAATAATTAATAAAGTAGATACCGACGAATTCTAAAGATCAAAATGGAGGTTAGCAGTTCAATTAAGCCTTCGGAAAAAGTGTTTGTTGGAACTCCATGATAAATTTGGTCACCAGGGAATAGATAGAACAGAGAAAGTTTTAACTGAGAGGGTTTATTGGCCAAATATTAGGGGTTTTGTTAGGGAATATATTCAAAATTGCTTAGTGTGTTTGACCACAAAGGAGATGCCGGGTGTTAAAACTACTCCAGTTCACATTGAAACCAGCAGACCATTTGAACTTATCGCAATAGACTTTTGTTCTGTTGAGAAATCTTCAACGGGTAAAGAGCACATTCTTGTTTTAACAGATATGTTTAGCAAATTTTTATGGCCGTTCCCTACTAAAGACCAAAAAGCAACCACTGTAGCCCGAATTTTGGTCAACGAGGTATTCTATAAATTTGGCATTCCGGAAAGACTACATTCTGACGAAGGTAGAAATTTTGAAAGCAGTTTGGTTCGGTCAATTTGTAAATTCTTTGATATCTCAAAAGCTCGAACGTCTCCTTATCATCCGCAGGGAAATGGCCAGACTGAACGGGCAAACAGAACAATATACAGTTTATTGCGAACACTGGACGAAGAGAAAAAGCAAAAATGGCCTTTATATCTGCAGTCACTAATCTCAATTTATAACTCAACCCCTCATTCTGTAATAGGATATTCTCCTTATTTTTTGTTATTTGGTAGAGAACCCAAATTAAGTATTGACTGTTGGGACCCTGATTTAGATATCGGAGGGACACAAACAGATAAGGAATGGATTAATAAGCAATTGAAGATACAGAGAGAAACATGGAATGCAGGGCATACCACTCGCAAGAACTGGACATCGAAAGCAAAGGGCAGGTTGCAACAGTCTGGGGATAATGAATTAAAGGTAGGGCCAAAGGGTTTAATAAAAGAAAACCAAGTAATTGGGAGAACAAAGTTACAGGATAGGTTTAAGAGTGAAGAATGGGACACTGAAAAAATATTAGATGACAAATGTGGCCTGTTTAGAATACGACCAGTTGGGTATGAATCTAAAGTAATACATAGAGCCAATATCAGACCATTAAAGTCTTGTAGAGTAAATAGTATTAGTGATATATCAAATCCAACAGCTAAAATTGACAATGAAGATGAGGTTGAAATGCCTGATTTGGAAGAGGTCTTGAGGAAATTTGGTATTGATACCGATAGAATAAATGGAAATGGAGAAGAAAGAGAAACATTGCCTTCACTTATTATAAGTAATGATAAAGAAAGGAAAGATAATATAAATGACAGTTTTAATAAACGTCTTAGAAGATCCGAAAGATTGAAAGAGCTAAGGGAAAAAGCAAATGAAAACAAAGTTTAAAACTTTATAATTTTTTTTTTCGATGGGGACATCGACAAAAGACGGGGTTAATGTAT
>NC_090747.1:35914730-35917230 GCF_036898095.1 Palaemon carinicauda | reverse complement strand
ATATGTATATATATATATATATATATATATATATATATATATATATATATATATATATACATATATATATATATATATATATATATATATATATATATATATATATATATATATATATATATATATATATATATATGTATATATATATATATATATATATATATATATATATATATATATATATATATATATATCGCATTGATATGAAATTTGCTGGAAATGTGTTTTCTTTACCATATTCTTCATCGTTTATTCCTTTATTCTCATAAAATCTATATGATATGATTCATTAAATTTAATATCTTTTTTGTGGTCAAGTGCAAATACAGTATCATTCATTTTACACTCTATCCACATTTTCTATGTATTGTATAAAAATTGGTATTCATAAAAAGATTTGGAATATATCATTAACGTTATCTTTCTAGCTTTTATAATCAATGGAAAGAATTGTTCTTAAAAATGACATATAAACAGCGAAAGCATTAAATGCTTTTCAGACAATTATCTATAATCTTGATAATATTATTACCTGAGACCAAAAAAAAAAAAATTCCTGTTTTAAAAATAGACTTAAAGAGAATACAACGAACTAGTATATATGTAAGTAAATCAATAGCAAAAACAACGAAAAAATATAGCAATTATCTGTATGTAATTTGTTATATCTTGGAAATAAAACAATAGTTGGTAAATAAATAACACTCTGGCTAATAGACAAACATCATGCATGTTAAATCTTTTTATAAAACGAAACTAACATGCCATGCAATGGATTAAATGTATAATTGCTAAAGACGCCTATGTTAATTTTAAGGAGAATATCGGCCAAGCACCTCCAATGACGTCACGGCATTAGCTCCGTCCCCTCCGCCGGAGTTGAACAGACCCTATCTGTATTGACTCTGGAGATGACAACTATTCATCTTTTACCGAGACTCCACATATACTGTACAACAGAACAAGTAAATATTGACGAAATAATCAAAGTTACCTACAGTATCCACACACTCAGGCACCTCAGTAGTAGATGTTAAGCAAATTTTCATTACTACCGGTATTAACATCATGATAACCCTGTTTTAGGACTTGTATCAGTAGAGTTAGTTAACACACTGAAGTATACACCAATGAGAGCGTAACATTTGTTAGGTTTTTTATCAGGAAACTTGCTTTGAAAATAACATACAATGAAAGTATATGAAATAGAAACATATCATATATTGTTATCCTTATCGATGTCCATTACCCCAATTAAATTTAAGGTCTAGTCAGTGGTGAAGATTATTCTGGAATAGAAATAATTATATGAAGGACCTGTTTTAAATTCTGTAGTGGTGTGTACAAAGATTGTGAATAACACCCTGTGGACATACACTATAGGCATTTCCATAACAAATTTCAAGTTATAAGGTTAGAATACCAAGGAATAGGATCAACAAATTTATAACAGGTCCTTCATATACTTATTTCTTTTCCAGAATCCTCTTCACCACTGACAAGACCTTAAATTTCATTGGGGTAAAGGAGTTATGGGGGTCTTTTGACTGGCCAGACAGTACTACATTGGAGCCTTCTCTCTGGTTACGGTTCATTTTCCATTTGCCTACATATACACACTAATCTTTACATGTTCTCCTCTGTCCTCATACACCTGACAGCACAGATTACCAAACAATTCTTCTTCACTTTGGGTTACTGCACTTTCATTGTTCAGTGTGGCCACTTTTCTCTTGATAAAGGTAGAAAAGACTCTTTAGCTATGGCAAGCAGCTCTTGTAGGAGAAGGACACTCCAAAATCAAACCATTGTTCTCTGGTCTTGGGTAGTGCCATAGCCTCTGTACCATGGTCTTCCACTGCCTCGGGTTAATGTTCTCTTACTTGAGGGTACTCTCGAGCACATCATTCTATCTTATTTCTCTTCCTCTTGTTTTGTTAAAGATTTTATAGTTTATATAGGAGATATTTATTTTAATGTTGTTACTCTTCTTAGAATATTTCATTTTCATTTTTTCCTTACCTCACTGGGCTATTTTTCCTGTTGGAGCCCTTAGGCTTATAGCATCTTGCTTTTCCAATTAGGGTTATAGCTTAGCTTTTAATTATGATAATAATAATAATAATAATAATAATAATAATAATATAAGGTATGTTGTTATTACATGTACTATCATTGTATGTTATTTTGAATGCGAGTTTTTTTTTTTTAGAAAAAACTAGCAAATGTTACGCTCTCATTGGTGTGTACTTCATTGAGTCAACCTTTATATAAGAGGTGGGTACTTATTACCTGAAACTATAAATAAAAAAAAACGTCTTCTGGCAAAACGTCTTAATAGGTTTGCTGAAGGTAATCATCTATTCCCTAGTTTGCAATTTGGTTTTCGGAAAGGCCTTGGAGCATGTGATGCCCTTCTTACAATCTCCAATGCAGTACAGAAATCCCTTGATTGTGGTCGGGAAGTTCGTATGATTGGCCTTGATTTTAGTGCTGCCTT
>NC_090747.1:35907230-35909730 GCF_036898095.1 Palaemon carinicauda | reverse complement strand
TTGCCTATTCCACAGCCTTCTTATTTCAATTTGTAAGTCTTAGTACTTTTCTACATTTTCTCTCAACTTATCTTTCACTCTTGACTCGCAACTTTTTTGTTCTCTTGTCGACCAGTGTAAAGTTCTGTTTCACCCAAGCGGTTAACTACAGCAGTGTAATAGTTCAGAGGCCACTTTCCTCTTCGCAACGGTAAAGGAGACTCTTTAGCTATGGTAAGCAGCTCTTCTAGGAGATGGTTACTCCAAAATCAAACCATTATTCTCTAGTCTTGGATAGTGCCATAGCCTCAGTACCATGATCTCCTACTATTTGGGGTAGAGTTCTCTTGATTGAGGGTAAACTCAGGCATACTATTCTATCTTATTTCTCTTTCTCTTGTTTTGTTACTTTTTTATAGTTTATATATAAAATATTTATTTTAATGTTACTGTTCTTAAAATATTCTAGTTCTCCCTGCTTCCTTTCTTCACTGGGCTATTTCCCCTTTTGGGGGCCAGGGCTATAGCATCTTGCTTTTCCAACTAGGATTTCAGCTTAGAAAGTAATAATGATAATAATAATGATAATAATTCTCTGTCCGTCTTTATAATGATTTCCCAGAAGAGTTCAGCCTGATAATTTTCTACCACAGTACGTGGTTGATTTTGTACCATTAGTTGCTATATTGTTTTTCATGTTTACTACAGAGACTCCAATGAAGAACTTTAACAACCGTATCATGTTGTTTCTTATATAGAATCTGAGTACTACCTGAATATTCACTGTCGATATGGTTGATGATTTCTTCTTGTTCCATATATCTCCTGGACTTTGATGTGATGTTAGTCCAGTCTGTTGTTCTTTGAATATATGTTGTTCTTAAGGCTTGATCATGTGCTGCTATTATCATCCTTTCAGTTTTTAGTTCATATCTCTGTACAAACTGCCATGTTTCCGTACTGGCCAATTACTTAGTTTTTCTCAGGAGTGTCCTGGCCTTGGTTTACGTTTCTATTCTTCTAGCCTCTTTTTTTCTCTCTCTCCTTATACACTTCTGGGTCTTCATCAACCTTTATCCTGTTTTCTTCCCGTTCATTCTTAGCCATCCATTTCTACTGGACTTAAGGCAATGTCCTAGTGTTGTGGTTTCGTTGTTGACACATTATTATATACGAATGGGTCATTTTCCTTCTTCACTTCTTGGTATATAGAACCTTTAAATATTCGTTCTTGATTGTAGAGATTGGTGCATGTCCATTACCTTTCTATTCGTTCTATCCATGTTGCATCTCTCTGACTTCCTCCACTCCGCTATTCCAGCACAGTACCTGATTACCAACATTGCCCAGTTGTTTATAGAATTCACTATATTTTCAGGATTAAGATTTGACTTTAATATTGCTTTGATTATTTGCTTGTATTATCTTCTATTGTTTTTCCTTTCTCTTTCCATAGTATGCTTCGTCTATCTCGTAAAGGACATTATTATTATTATTATTATTATTATTATTATTATTATTATTATTATTATTATTATTATTATTATTATTATTATTATTATTATTATTATTAGATAAGTTATAAACATAATTTTCCCACCAGGATATTTCCACAATGAGGAAATGAAAATAGGAAGTTAATAAACATGTGAAAAGTAATGAATAAAGGATATAGAATGTTTTAAGACGTAAACAAATCTTATCTCTTTTAGGATCACAATTGTTACTTATAATTACATACACTATTATGTCGATACCTAACTTTAAATATATATATATATATATATATATATATATATATATATATATATATATATATATATATATATATACTTCAAATAAATATGGGTAATCTTTTATTTCTGACAGCATACCTAAATCATGGTCACATCAGGAATAAACGGTCTACCCAGACTTATATCACGTAGTCGCAAAAAGAAGAAAAAAACTGTTGACGGTCCGGATAAAAACGAATCTATAATGATAAAAGAATATTGGTTGCCTGATGGCTCAATCAGTGGAACGTGGGTGTTGATTTTTCAAATTTCTCTCCTCATTTTAGGGATTTTTTCCATATCTTTTTTTTTCATGTTATATTCATGTGACAAATATGATTATAATAACAAAGTTTAAAAAAAAAAAATTGAGTTTTATTTTTATCGAAGTGCTTCAGTCAATGTAATCTCTATATTTTTTCGTAAACTCCATTTCTAGTACGTTTTCTTACAAAACTATTTTTTTCTCCTTGCATCGTGAATAGACAAATATTTCTACGATTAGGAAACTCAGTTTATGAAACAAAACATATAATTCGACCTCTTTGAATTGTATAGACAGAAAATTGGTTGTTAGGTAAATCTTTCATCTAAAAGAAATCAAAACTGGAGGATTCATCTATCGTAAGAGGCACTCTCTAATCGTTAATGCCATTAGACCGAAAATAAGATAGTTATCGATCCATACAAGTATAAATATCTTAACACCTGAATCCATTAAAAGTTTCCCATGTCTCGTAGTTATC